>NC_136883.1:37816180-37843680 GCF_949152265.1 Phoxinus phoxinus | reverse complement strand
CATTTAAAGAAGTGATAGAGCAACATTGAGACATTTAAAGAAGCGATAGAGCAACATTGAGACATTTAAAGAAGTGATAGAGCAACATTGAGACATTTAAAGAAGTGATAGAGCAACATTGAGACATTTAAAGAAGCGATAGAGAAACATTGAGACATTTAAAGAAGTGATAGAGCAACATTGAGACATTTAAAGAAGCGATAGAGAAACATTGAGACATTTAAAGAAGGGATAGAGCAATACGGAGACATTTAAAGAAGCGATAGAGAAACATTGAGACATTTAAAGAAGTGATAGAGCAACATTGAGACATTTAAAGAAGCGATAGAGAAACATTGAGACATTTAAAGAAGGGATAGAGCAATACGGAGACATTTAAAGAAGCGATAGAGAAACATTGAGACATTTAAAGAAGGGATAGAGCAATACGGAGACATTTAAAGAAGCGATAGAGCAACATTGAGACATTTAAAGAAGGGATAGAGCAACATTGAGACATTTAAAGAAGTGATAGAGCAACATTGAGACATTTAAAGAAGGGATAGAGCAATACGGAGACATTTATAGAAGCGATAGAGCAACATTGAGAAATTTAAAGAAGTGATAGAGCAACATTGAGACATTTAAAGAAGGGATAGAGCAACATTGAGACATTTAAAGAAGCGATAGAGCAACATTGAGACATTTAAAGAAGGGATAGAGCAACATTGAGACATTTAAAGAAGGGATAGAGCAATACTGAGACATTTAAAGAAGTGATAGAGCAACATTGAGACATTTAAAGAAGCGATAGAGCAACATTGAGACATTTAAAGAAGTGATAGAGCAACATTGAGACATTTAAAGAAGCGATAGAGCAACATTGAGACATTTAAAGAAGGGATAGAGCAACATTGAGACATTTAAAGAAGGGATAGAGCAACATTGCGACGTTTAAAGAAGCGATAGAGCAACATTGAGACATTTAAAGAAGGGATAGAACAACATTGAGACATTTAAAGAAGTGATAGAGCAATACTGAGACATTGAAAGAAGTGATAGAGCAACATTGAGACATTTAAAGAAGCGATAGAGCAACATTGAGACATTTAAAGAAGGGATAGAGCAACATTGAGACATTTAAAGAAGTGATAGAGCAATACTGAGACATTTAAAGAAGTGATAGAGCAACATTGAGACATTTAAAGAAGGGATAGAGCAATACTGAGACATTTAAAGAAGTGATAGAGCGACATTGAGACATTTAAAGAAGGGATAGAGCAACATTGAGACATTTAAAGAAGGGATAGAGCAATACTGAGACATTTAAAGAAGTGATAGAGCAACATTGAGACATTTAAAGAAGTGATAGAGCAACATTGAGACATTTAAAGAAGCGATAGAGCAACATTGAGACATTTAAAGAAGGGATAGAGCAACATTGAGACATTTAAAGAAGGGATAGAGCAACATTGAGACATTTAAAGAAGGGATAGAGCAACATTGATACATTTAAAGAAGTGATAGAGCAACATTGCGACGTTTAAAGAAGTGATAGAGCAACATTGAGACATTTAAAGAAGGGATAGAGCAATACTGAGACATTTAAAGAAGTGATAGAGCGACATTGAGACATTTAAAGAAGGGATAGAGCAACATTGAGACATTTAAAGAAGCGATAGAGCAACATTGAGACATTTAAAGAAGGGATAGAGCAACATTGAGACATTTAAAGAAGGGATAGAGCAACATTGATACATTTAAAGAAGTGATAGAGCAACATTGCGACGTTTAAAGAAGTGATAGAGCAATACTGAGACATTTAAAGAAGTGATAGAGCAACATTGAGACATTTAAAGAAGCGATAGAGCAACATTGAGACATTTAAAGAAGGGATAGAGCAACATTGAGACATTTAAAGAAGGGATAGAGCAACATTGATACATTTAAAGAAGTGATAGAGCAACATTGCGACGTTTAAAGAAGTGATAGAGCAATACTGAGACATTTAAAGAAGTGATAGAGCAACATTGAGACATTTAAAGAAGGGATAGAGCAATACTGAGACATTTAAAGAAGTGATAGAGCGACATTGAGACATTTAAAGAAGGGATAGAGCAACATTGAGACATTTAAAGAAGCGATAGAGCAACATTGAGACATTTAAAGAAGGGATAGAGCAATACTGAGACATTTAAAGAAGTGATAGAGCGACATTGAGACATTTAAAGAAGGGATAGAGCAACATTGAGACATTTAAAGAAGCGATAGAGCAACATTGAGACATTTAAAGAAGGGATAGAGCAATACTGAGACATTTAAAGAAGCGATAGAGCAACATTGAGACATTTAAAGAAGGGATAGAGCAACATTGAGACATTTAAAGAAGGGATAGAGCAACATTGAGACATTTAAAGAAGGGATAGAGCAATACTGAGACATTTAAAGAAGTGATAGAGCAACATTGAGACATTTAAAGAAGCGATAGAGCAACATTGAGACATTTAAAGAAGGGATAGAGCAACATTGAGACATTTAAAGAAGGGATAGAGCAATACTGAGACATTTAAAGAAGCGATAGAGCAACATTGAGACATTTAAAGAAGGGATAGAGCAATACTGAAAAATTTAAAAGAAGTGATAGAGCAACATTGAGACATTTAAAGAAGGGATAGAGCAACATTGAGACATTTAAAGAAGTGATAGAGCAACATTGAGACATTTAAAGAAGTGATAGAGCAACATTGAGACATTTAAAGAAGGGATAGAGCAACATTGAGACATTTAAAGAAGGGATAGAGCAATACTGAGACATTTAAAGAAGCGATAGAGCAACATTGAGACATTTAAAGAAGGGATAGAGCAATACTGAGAAATTTAAAAGAAGTGATAGAGCAACATTGAGACATTTAAAGAAGGGATAGAGCAACATTGAGACATTTAAAGAAGGGATAGAGCAACATTGAGACATTTAAAGAAGGGATAGAGCAACATTCAGACATTTAAAGAAGGGATAGAGCAACATTGAGACATTTAAAGAAGTGATAGAGCAACATTGAGACATTTAAAGAAGGGATAGAGCAATACTGAGACATTTAAAGAAGTGATAGAGCAACATTGAGATATTTAAAGAAGGGATAGAGCAACATTGAGACATTTAAAGAAGGGATAGAGCAATACTGAGACATTTAAAGAAGGGATAGAGCAACATTGAGACATTTAAAGAAGTGATAGAGCAACATTGAGACATTTAAAGAAGGGATAGAGCAACATTGAGACATTTAAAGAAGGGATAGAGCAATACTGAGACATTTAAAGAAGTGATAGAGCAACATTGAGAAATTTAAAGAAGTGATAGAGCAACATTGAGACATTTAAAGAAGGGATAGAGCAACATTGAGACATTTAAAGAAGGGATAGAGCAATACTGAGACATTTAAAGAAGGGATAGAGCAACATTGAGACATTTAAAGAAGGGATAGAGCAACATTGAGACATTTAAAGAAGGGATAGAGCAATACTGAGACATTTAAAGAAGGGATAGAGCAACATTGAGACATTTAAAGAAGGGATAGAGCAATACTGAGACATTTAAAGAAGGGATAGAGCAACATTGAGACATTTAAAGAAGGGATAGAGCAACATTGAGACATTTAAAGAAGGGATAGAGCAATACTGAGACATTTAAAGAAGGGATAGAGCAACATTGAGACATTTAAAGAAGGGATAGAGCAACATTGAGACATTTAAAGAAGGGATAGAGCAACATTGAGACATTTAAAGAAGGGATAGAGCAATACTGAGACATTTAAAGAAGGGATAGAGCAACATTGAGACATTTAAAGAAGGGATAGAGCAACATTGAGACATTTAAAGAAGGGATAGAGCAATACTGAGACATTTAAAGTGATGACAGACATTTAAAATACAGATAAAGTAATACTGAGACATTTAAAGAAAGGATAGATAGATGTTTAGATTTAAATGAGCAAAAGAGCAATATTGAAACATTTGAAGAAGCGATACGAAGATATTGAGATGATTCAAGAAGGGATAGGAACAATGCTGAGACATTTAAAGTAGCGATCGAGCGACATTAAGACTCTAATTTTAAAGACGCTGAACTTGTAGAATCTGGTTCACATGTGAATGATGTTGATTATTGAGTGAACTGTGATGACCTGACCTGGAACCAGACAGTGTGTGACGCACTGTCATTAACAACAGAAACTAACACACTCCTTCATCCTCCAGCTCTGAGGAGATTCTGATGCTTCAGGAGGAGGTCAGAGTTCACTCCAAAATCTGAGGATTTTACTGGGAAAGCGGATCTCACACGGCCAGCCAGCGTTTTGCCTTCAGTATGTGGATCATAAACTCCTGGAGAAACGCAGTATAATGCGCAAATGGACGCTGCAATGGAAACTGCCTGAGTTGCCGTGTGGACTGTGGTTGCAGGTCGTGCTGGTCGTCAGCCGTGTGTGTGTGTGTGTGTGTGATGGCGACAGGGTCGTTGGGCAGGCGTCTGTGACTGACTGTTCAAAACACGAACGGCACACCAGGAACTACGACTACATGGAAGGGGGGGACGTTCGAATACGACGCCTCTATAGTCGCACACAGTGGTTTCTGGTGATCGACGAGAACGGGAATATCAATGGAACGCAGGATCCCAACAACTGCTACAGTAAGAGCTCATCGATCACTTCTGACAGTCTGTGTGAGGTTGTACCTTCGTTTCAAAGCACACGCTCCGTCTTCATGTTTCTGGTGTGTGTCTGGAGCTTCACAGAGGATTTATCGCTGGAGAGACACCGAGACATTAAAAGTATCAATAGAGCAACATTGAGACATTAAAAGTATCAATAGAGTGACATTGAGACATTAAAAGTATCAATAGAGGGACATTGAGACATTAAAAGTAACAATAGAGTGACACCGAGACATTAAAAGTATCAATAGAGGGACATTGAGACATTAAAAGTAACAATAGAGTGACATTGAGACATTAAAAGTATCAATAGAGGGACATTGAGACATTAAAAGTATCAATAGAGGGACATTGAGACATTAAAAGTATCAATAGAGTGACACCGAGACATTAAAAGTAACAATAGAGTGACACCGAGACATTAAAAGTATCAATAGAGGGACATTGAGACATTAAAAGTAACAATAGAGTGACATTGAGACATTAAAAGTATCAATAGAGTGACACCGAGACATTAAAAGTATCGATAGAGCGACATTGAGACATTAAAAGTATCAATAGAGTGACACCGAGACATTAAAAGTATCGATAGAGCGACATTGAGACATTAAAAGTATCAATAGAGTGACATTGAGACATTAAAAGTATCAATAGATTGACATTGAGACATTAAAAGTATCAATAGATTGACATTAAGACATTAAAAGTATCAATAGAGTGACATTGAGACATTAAAAGTAACAATAGAGTGACATTGAGACATTAAAAGTATCAATAGAGTGACATTAAGACATTAAAAGTATCAATAGAGTGACATTGAGACATTAAAAGTATCAATAGAGTGACATTGAGACATTAAAAGTATCAATAGAGTGACATTGAGACATTAAAAGTATCAATAGAGCAACATTGAGACATTAAAAGTATCAATAGAGTGACATTGAGACATTTAAAGTAAAGATAGAGCAATGTAGCTACCCCACTTGAATGATGGTCAAATTACTCCTTAAACTGATGTTTCCATTAGTGTTTTATTCGTGACACTCATGTAGACACCGTAAGAGCTACAGCTAAAACACAAACAATACAAACAAACACTGTCACTCCAACACATTAACCAACATCACAATAAAACTATACAATTACAAAAAATAATAAACATCAAACTTAGTTTACCTTATAACCCTCAAGTGGGATGCACAAAACTTCATGGGGGGAAGAAAACCGTCATGCATTACAAGCTGCGTCCTTCAAAATAATTATACATAAATCGGTACAGACCTTACAAATTCAAGCAAATTAACAATCATTTACAAGCAACATTGAGACATTTAAAGAAGTGATAGAGCAACATTGAGACGTTTAAAGAAGCGATAGAACAACATTGAGAAATTTAAAGAAGCGATAGAGCAACATTGAGACATTTAAAGAAGTGATAGAGCAACATTGAGACATTTAAAGTAGAGATAGAGCAACATTGAGACATTTAAAGAAGGGATAGAGCAACATTGAGACATTTAAAGAAGTGATAGAGCAACATTGAGACATTTAAAGAAGTGATAGAGCAACATTGAGACATTTAAAGTAGAGATAGAGCAACATTGAGACATTTAAAGTAGAGATAGAGAAACATTGAGACGTTTAAAGTAGTGATAGAGCAACATTGAGACATTTAAAGTAGAGATAGAGCAACATTGAGACATTTAAAGTAGTGATAGAGCGACATTGAGACATTTAAAGAAGTGATAGAGCAACATTGAGACATTTAAAGAAGTGATAGAGCAACATTGAGACATTTAAAGTAGAGATAGAGCAACATTGAGACATTTAAAGTAGAGATAGAGAAACATTGAGACGTTTAAAGTAGAGATAGAGCAACATTGAGACATTTAAAGTAGAGATAGAGAAACATTGAGACGTTTAAAGTAGAGATAGAGCAACATTGAGACATTTAAAGTAGAGATAGAGAAACATTGAGACGTTTAAAGTAGAGATAGAGCAACATTGAGACATTTAAAGCAGTGATAGAGCAACATTGAGACATTTAAAGAAGTGATAGAGCAACATTGAGACATTTAAAGTAGAGATAGAGCAACATTGAGACATTTAAAGTAGAGATAGAGCAACATTGAGACATTTAAAGTAGAGATAGAGAAACATTGAGACGTTTAAAGAAGTGATAGAGCAACATTGAGACATTTAAAGAAGGGATAGAGCAACATTGAGACATTTAAAGAAGTGATAGAGCAACATTGAGACATTTAAAGTAGAGATAGAGCAACATTGAGACATTTAAAGTAGAGATAGAGAAACATTGAGACGTTTAAAGTAGAGATAGAGCAACATTGAGACATTTAAAGAAGTGATAGAGCAACATTGAGACATTTAAAGAAATGATAGAGCAACATTAAAAGTAACAATAGAGCAACATTGAGAGATTAAAAGTAGAGATATTATTACACATTACATTGTTGCGTGATGTCTCTGAGCTCAAGTAGCAGTGCTCCGCCTGAGCTTCAGTCCCAAGTCATCATTATCTGCGTAGGAAATCTCCTAGTCTTAATCTGCATCACTATTTGTACTCGGTGTGAATACGCAGGCCACAAGAAGTTATTCGTTTTTTGTTTGTTTGTGTTTGGATCACTTTTACTCACGACAAGCTATCTGGCAACAAAGGATTCCATTCATTGTGCTAAGCTAGCGGCGGCGCTGCCAGACTAAAACAAACTGAGACAAAACTGCGTTTGCTCACCTATATAACTGTGGGAGAGACCGTGGAGAACCCCTATTTCAAACAACGGTGGCGTGGGCCTTTAAAGTAACGATAGACCGACATCGAGACATTAAAAGTAGCGAACGTTAATTAAATACATTCACAAACAATAGCACATTATCTGCTAAACAGAGCATGTGCATTATGTACACTCAAATATGAAGATTAAATAAACATCAGTTGCATGACAACTATTGATTTGTTGAGTGTTTTATAGCCAAACAGTGTTTATGAAACATCATTAGATTATATAATAATATTTTTCCGTCTATCTTTACGTGATATCGGTGTAAAGTGTTTGGCACTGGTTTAAAGGAAGCGGCGGCTCAGATTGCAGTGGATTATTCTGCGGTCGCGTGGCAGAGTGACGAGCGAGTGACAGGCGTAAAGAGAGACAGGTGCGCGTATTTATAGCTCGTTTCCCTTCGTTACAGGACCGACTCTGTCAGGAGGGACGAGTCGTGGGGTCAGAACACACTAATCACTCAAAAAGATTTCAAGAGAGCGAAATTTTTTTTTTTTTTTTATTAATAATCGGGTTACACATTATTTGAAGGTGTCATTGCCACAGTGTAATCATACAGGTGTCACTGGAAAAATTAGAATATGTAATTATTCAGTAATTCAACTTAAAAGGTGAAACTAATATATTATATAGACTCATTACATGCAAAGTGAGATATTTCAAGCCTTTATTTGTCATAATTGTGATGATTATGGCAGATTATGAAAACCCCAAATTCAAAATTAGAATATTGTGAAAAGCTATTCATAAGCTGTAAACCATAATCATCAAAATTATAACAAATAAAGGCTTGAAATATCTCACTTTGCATGTAATGAGTCTATATAATATATTAGTTTCAGCTTTTAAGTTGAATTCCTGAAATAAATGAACTTTTGCACCATATTATCATTTCTCCAGTGTCACCTGTATATATAAGTACTGAGTAATATTAAGCAACTACATGTACTTTTTATTTGCATGTAATTATGCATAATTAACTGTTATTACTATGGTAACTACATGTAACAAGGACACTGTGAAATAAAGTGAAAATTCAGACTTGAGGCTTATGTTATGAGCATCGATAATAAAATTAATGATTCTGTTTACACCAAACTCGCTTGAAGCTGATGTTATACATTCATAACATCAGCTTCAACATGTTTGGTTATTAGTAATTTTGTTTGTGTACGAGAAGAAAGTTGGCGTGACACCATGCATCTTTGCTCCAGAGGGAGAACGATTACGTCAGCTGGCGATGAAAAGAAGAAAAATTGATACAGCCAGATGTGGCCGACAACTGCACGCACAGCAGGACACACACACACACACACACACACACACACACACACACTGCAAGACATGAGTGAGGGAAGGAGAGGAAAAGAGGGAGAGAAAAGCAGACGAGTTGTGTCGTGACAGCAGCTTATTATACCACTCGAGCTCTCACATGTAAACCACACACTTGTCCTTACACAACACACACACACACACACACACACACACACACACACACACACACACACACAGAGTAGTGTGTTCTGATTTAAAGGCGAGCGTAACGAACAGGCCTTCAGCTGTGAAATATCTGATGTGGAGCGCAACTGGAGCTCGGCGAGTCCAACTCCTGATCCTGATATACAGTCACGATCTTAAAGAAAGAAATTAAACTGCTTCCTTTATAGAAATGGATTTTGAAAGGAGAAGTGTGTCATTAAACAGAACAACCTAACAAATAAAGTTCATACATGTGTGGGAATCACCCTTCCACTGGCATACGAGGTTTATTAAATCCTGAACATGACACGCATAACATTTAAACCATAAATTAAATTAATAATTTGAGTGGATAAACATCCACCGTCTCAAATAAAGCATAATTACTACAGGCGAACTCAAAGAATTAAAAGTTGTTTAGGTAATTTATTAACCACACGCTTTCCAGTCACTTTACAGCAAAAATAAATAAATAAATGTTTTATTTTTGCACTTCATCTGAATGGTATTTCACACTTGATGACATTTGCTGTGTGAACACACACACACTTTTTTTTTTTATTCCTATAAAAAAAATCAAACATAACCATATAAATATATAATAATAATAATAATAATAATACTTTGAGGCCAAATTAGCCTTGAAAAGAAGTTGTTTAACCCTTTGCTGCTCTTCATTGAGGGGTCACACACTCGCACTCCTCAACAACATTATTGTTGAATAATATATTTTATGTAATATTTTGCATTTTGAGGGAATGTTAAGCAATATCTATGCAATATTTATGATATTTATGAAAGTTTTCTATAAAATGCACAGAATTTGTTTAGGGCACAAATTACAAAACAGCCACGATGCAAGAAACAAACAAACAGCAATGTTAATTTAAAAATAAATACACAAAATAATAATAATTGTATTGTAAAGATTGTGGGGGGAGGGGATAGATCATAATTATTGCATAGATATTACTTACTACCCTAACATTCCCTCAAAATGCAAAATATTATTCAACAAAACATAAAGTCCTTCTGTATTATAAAAGTATTTTTAATGCAGTAATTATGCGCTTTATAATGCATTGAATGGACTCTAAATGTAACCACAGTTATAATAATACTAATCTATTTATTGAACACACTTTTATAAAGCATAATGCATTAAGACATGACAAACAACCAATTTCAGAATCTGCATATATTATAATGCATTTGAACTTTGGTTATAATTACTTAAGATATAACGTATTATAATGTACATATACCTTTATAATTAAGTGTTATATTAAGTGTATTTTTGTGGCAGATTAATGTCAAGTGGGAGATTTGAGTAATGTTTAATGTTTTATTATGCTAGTTTAGAAGAGTTTCTGTTATGTTGGGTTTTTACATTATAAATACCTTTATTATGTATTAAGGGCTTTAAGTAAAGTGTCCGGGAAAAAAAAAGTTACATTTAATTATGTTTCCATTAACCCCATCATTGCTGTGTGTCTGATTTGTACATTGTACCCCAATTTATTTATTTTTTCCAAATTTCCATTTTTAAAATGTCAAACATTTATAATTAAGTCTTATATTAAGTGTTATATAATGCTTTTGTGCCAGATTAATGTTAAGTGGGAGATTTTAGTAATGTTTAATGTTTTATTATGCTAGTTTAGAAGAGTTTTTATAATGTATTATACACATAAGGGCTTTAAGTAAAGTGTCCGGGAGAATTTTTTTTTTTCACATTTGAAGTGACCCCTAAATTATTTAGCCCATCAAATTTTTTTCGTAATTATTTTTCCATTAACCCCATCATTGCTGTGTGTCTGATTTGTAGATTGTACCCAAAAAAAAAAAAAATCTGTGCATTTCATATTTCCATTTTTAAAATGTCCCCTAAATTATTTAGTCCATCAAATTTTTTTCTCTCTCATTTTTTTTATTATTTTTCTATTAACCCCATCATTGCCGTGTGTCTGATTTGTACATTGTACCCCCCCCCCCCAAAAAAAAAATAATTGCATTTTATATTTCCATTTTTAAAATGTCCCCTAAATTGGGAGCAGCAAAGGGTTAAATAACGTCTTTCCGAGGCAAATGTGACCCCGGAGCCGGTCTTCAAGCGCTCGGCTGACCCGCTGTCTGTGTTTCAGGTGTTCTGGAGATCAGGACGGTTTCTGAGGGAGGCGTGTTGGCCATAAAAGGCCTGAAGAGCCAGTATTATATTTCCATGAACCGAACCGGAATGTTACAGGGCAAAGTAAAACCCATCCGTCCTGCAAACACATCTTTAAATCTGATTCCAGCTAATGCATTCTCATGCTTTTAAGAGTAAACATAGCAGCTTTTACAGCGCACTAAGGTCGTGTCGTACCTGTTCTCTCCTCTCCCGCACAGAAAGACTACAGCGACAGCTGCAACTTCAAAGAAGTGTTTTTGGAGAACTATTACACGGCGTACGCTTCTGTCAGGAAGACGAGAGACGGGAAAGAGATGTTCATCGCGCTCTCGAAAAACGGCCGGCCGCTGAAAGGAAAGAAGACGAGGAGAGAGAGCGTCACGTCTCACTTCATCCCTCGAAAGTGCAAGGAGGACGAGAAGAAGCTGGCGTGAAGACGACCACTGTCAGTGTGAAGTGTGTTTATCCACTGCAAACCCAAGATCATTGGTTTGAGTCGAGCCAACTCAAATTATACACATTACATCCATCAAATTAACTTTTATGAGTATTTGGAACTTGATTTTTCTTTTGAGGTCACAAAACTGACACATTTTAAGTATGAGGGTTAGGTTGAGTTTTATGGTCGTGTTTATTTTAATTTAGATCAACTTAAATTTGACTGAAACTGGGCCAGGATTTCCCAGCATGCCATTCAAAAGGGAGTATATAATGCTTTTTGTGCCAGATTAATGTTAAGTGGGAGATTTAGTAATGTTTAATGTTTTATTATGCTAGTTTTAGAAGAGTTTATGTTATGTTTTGGGTTTTTTAGGGGGTGACGAGTGAGAATGTGCTTATAACATATAAAAAATGCTGGGTTTTAACCCAAAGTTGGGTCAAATATGGACAAACCCAGCTGTTGGGTTAAATTTTTAAATTGCATTTTTTATCCAACGTTTGGGTTTGTCCATATTTGACCCAAAATTGGGTTAAAACAACCCAGCATTTTTCAGAGTGTAGTTTGAGGACCGTTAATGTTATATTTTTATATTCAGCAAGTGCTCTGTGTTACCATTTAGCAATGTAGCATTTATTGAATTAGCTGGTTAAAGCTAGCCAAGTTTCCACGACTAAAAATATAAGTTGAGCTCACGTGGTAAATTTAAGTTCGAATATTAAATACATTTTAAGTACTCAAGTACAGGAGAAACTGGAAAATGTATAATATGGTGCAAAAGTTTATTTATTTCAGTAATTCAACTTAAAAGGTGAAACTAATATATTATATAGACTCATTACATGCAAAGTGAGATATTTCAAGCCTTTATTTTTTTATAATTTTGATCAATATGGTAGATTATGAAAACCTTTTCTCAATATTAAATTTTTTTTTAAATTTAAATAAATTTGAATAAGCCATAATCATCAAAAAAATAAAAAAAATAAAGGCTTGAAATATCTCACTTTGCATGTAATGAGTCTATATAATATATTAGTTTCAAATATAGCTTATTCAAATTTATTTAAATTTCAAAAAATTAGAATATTGAGAAAAGGTTTTCATAATCTGCCATAATCATCAAAATTATAACAAATAAAGGCTTGAAATATCTCACTTTGCATGTAATGAGTCTATATAATATATTAGTTTCACCTTTTAAGTTGAATTACTGAAATAAATGAACTTTTGCACCATATTCTCAGTTTTCCAGTTTCTCCTGTATATATAAGTTAAGATCAATGTGCGAGTGCAAGATTAAAATCTGCAAGTTGTGCTCACTTAAAACGTTAGATTAGTTAACTCGATGTAACTGATCACATGATTAGTTTTGCCAACTGACTCGGGTTTACAGTGCAATAAAACATTCATGCGTTCTCTCGGTCTCTGCCGAGGAGACGCTGGGTTTATATATGAAAATGTTTTGGACTCATGTAAACAACAGCTATAAATACTCATCTGTGTTTTGAGATAAAACTATTTTTATATTTTTTAGAGGGTCTATGTTTCTGTTCACGGCCATTAGAGTGAAAACATGGAATAAACACGGCAACGCATTTATGCGAACGATCAACATTCATCCGGAGGAGTTTTGCTTTTCATTTAGAAACATTCCATTCTTGTGTTCACTTCAGTGAGGAAATCTCTTCCCTTACTTCATTTTTGGCATTATTTGCAGTCTAAAAAATGTCACACGATTGACTCATTCTGAGAAATCACATGTTTGTCTTCACAATACTCCATTACTCATAATCATAAACGACTTTCCTTTTCATTATCGATCAGCCTTCCTATAGAGACGCTCATTAGTCGAACACATTAAGCTTCGACGTGAGTCTGAGCATCATCTCCACACAATCCCTCCGTGTTTTAATGTGATTGTGTCCATGTGTCGTTGTGTGTTATTTATGATATTTATATATATATATGTGTGTGTGTGTGTGTGTGTGTCGGTGGCTCTGACATAATCAACTGTATTCCGGATCGCTGTGCTGAATAAACTCGCAGAGATCGCAGGAGTTGATGTTTTGCTGCTAGAATACTAAGATAAATCTGAGGTTTTATATGATTATAGATCAATCTCAATAAAACATGTATGTACCTTTCTATGGAGTGGCGTGATCGTCTATGATCCGAGACGTGCACCTTCATCCAATCAGATGATCAGCTTTACTGCGTTTATCACCGGCTGGGAGAAAAATAATCATAAGAAATTAAGTTACTGAACACTGATCATCATAATTGATGAGGGACTTTTTTGTTTATTTCACAGTAAAATTCAGTGTATTTACATAAGAAAAAAACAATAATTATGACATACTAATTTGAAATTATAAAAAATTTCTGAGATAAAATGTCAAAATTATGGTAGAAACTCAATTCCGATGTTATCTCATAATTTCAACTGTTTAATCTCATATTTATGACTTAGTAATACCATTACTAATTATGATTAAATCAAACTTTGTTACATTTATCAGTCATAAGTCTATAGTCATAAGTTCAACTTTTTGTAATTTATTTCGAGGTAAAATACAGTTTTTACATAAGAAAAAAAAATCATGACATAAAACAGACACATTTTTCAGATAAAATATAAAAATTATGACAGAAACTCAACTCCGATGTTATCTCATAATTTCAATTTTTTAATCTCATATTTATGAGTTACTAATACGATTTTAAAAAAAATTGTCAAAATTATGATTTAATGTGTCATAATTTCGACTTTGTTATATTTATAAGTCATAATTTAGATTTTTTATCTCATTATTTTGACAATAGTCATAATTTCGACTTTTTGTAATTTATATCGAAGTAAAATTCAGTGTTTTTACATAAGAAAAAAAAATGATGACATAAAACAGACATTTTTCAGACAAAATGTAAAAATTATGACATAAAACAGACATTTTCCAGATAGAATGTCAAAATTATGACATAAAACAGACATTTTTCAGATAAAATGTCAAAATTATGACAAACTCAATTCCGATGTTATCTCATAATTGACTTGACATAACTGTTTAATCTCATATTTATGACTTAGTAATACGATTTCTAATTTTTTGTCAAAATTATGATTTAATATGTCCTAATTTCGACTTCGTTATATTTATGAGTCATAATTTAGAGTTTTTATCTCATTATTTTGACCAGTCATAATTTTGACTTTTTGTAACTATTTTTTAAATCTCTTAAAATGTTTAAGGTTGTAATTATTATTTACAAAAGCCTGTTTTTTTTCTTTGTATGCGCTTTCATTCCTTCCTGTAACATCGAGCAAAAATAATCGTTCCTCAGCGATTTCATCTCTCGTATCACGACACACACTCTCACAGAACAATAGATTACACTCTAATCAACACTTCATGCCGTATAGATTCGCTCAGTCGTGTTGCTCGGTCCTCAGTGTGTGTGTACATGTTGTTTCTCACGGATGTATTTTATCTTGATCGATGGAGTCAGTTAGAGAAGCTCGAGGGATTGAGCGAAACACGATTCCCGAGAGACACACACACACACACACCCTCCTCTGACCTAAACACAGTTAAAGTAAGGTGAGCACTTCTGCCAAGTCACGCAAAGTTGGTTTTAGCGTATAATTTGTAACATGTTCTGAATGTAAACAGACTCTCACGGGCCTAAAAACGACATCATTGATTTATCAAACAAAAGGTTTGCCTCGGATCCATCTGGACCTTTACAATCAGTGTGTTTCATCCGTGTGTGTGAACCAACGAGTGTCCTAATCATGTGTCCTGTGTCTGTCTGATAAACGCGTCTCGAACTCATCTGGCGTGTGTGTGTTAGCTTGTTGGTGGACAGCCTTCAGCACACAACATGAGTTCGGCATGTTTGAGTCCAAATAAAATCAAGAGATTCTGGCAGTGTAAACGGTGGACACGTCGATCGACTTTATCAAAGCTTTGAATCTGAGCGGAGAGCTGATAAAGTCTAAAACAACACAGAGATTGAACACACATGGGCGAATCCCTCGAGACCGTGGCCGAAAGAAAAAGCACATCATATTCTGCCAAAACAAAAAGCCTATTTTTAGGATCGTTGCATTGAGCTGTCAGATAATAATGCAGATGAAGAACATGTATTCCGCTTCACTTGATTATACATGTAACATTTAATTAACCTGTTAATGATTGAATAAATCCATTAAAACCAGCGAAATTAAAATGGAAAATGTAATATTTTTCGTACAAGGATCAGAGCGGTTTCTCCTGCAGAGGGCGCCGACTGCCCTTTCTGCACAGGTTTGCTGGTTTAAATCATTATCAAGGACTATCTGAGGTCATCACTAGAAAATGCTTTAAAGTCCGGCTGTAGTCAATCATTGTATCCCTTAAACTCATCTTTAATCACCGAAATTACATATTTAAACGTTTTTTCTTCTTCTTCATGTCTTAAAATATCATGAATGTAACTCGACACCCTTGCCTCATTTAGTATGCGCGGTTCTATGAATATGCAAATGAGCCCCGCCTCCACTCCCTCACTCAGAGATCCACTGGTGGACGATCACACGTTGATCTGATTGGTTACAAGGTAGTGTGTGACGTCAGAAACACCAGCGATTTCAAACCGTGTTTTTGAGACTGTCTTTGGTTCACTGCAGTTTTAAGCAGAAAATACTCAGCAATGCTGTCCACTTATGAACTTACACATGTGTGTGTTAAAGCAGATTAATAACACCACATACACACATAAACTACATTAAAAGCTGGATTTACACCACAGGGCTGAGCTGAGTGAGGGAGTGAGTGAGGGAGTGGAGGCGGGGCTTATTTGCATATTCATAGAACCGCGTATACTAAATGAGGCAAGGGTGTCGAGTTACATTCAAGATATTTTAAGGCATGAAGAATATTTTTCACAGGAAAAAACTTTAAATATGTAATTTTGGTGATTAAGAGTTTTAAGGGATAAAATGATTGACTTTAACATCTGACTGTCATTAATCATTTAAGAATAGTAATAAAATCTGATGCTAGCATCAGGAAAGTTCAGCTTCATCATACCTGAGCGAACAGAAGAATCATCCATGCCGATCTTCTGTGCTTCGTCTGCGGCGGAGACAGCGATCAAAACCTCTGTAACGGATCCACAGATGGACAGAGAAACATTAATATCAGACGTTCAGAGAGGCGACCATAAAAATTATAATTCTGTGTTATTAATAATCAGTCTGATGAAGTGAAGTGCTGGTAGATCTCAGTTTTATGCCATTTGAATCATTCCCTTTAAAGTCCCGCTGTGGTGTAAATCCAGCTTTTAATGTAGTTTATGTGTCTATGTGGTGTTATTAATCTGCTTTAACACACACATGTGTAAGTTCATAAGTGGACAGCATTGCTGAGTATTTTCTGCTTAAAACTGCAGTGAACCAAAGACAGTCTCAAACACACGGTTTGAAATCGCTGGTGTTTCTGACGTCACACACTACCTTGACCAATCAGATCAACGTGTGATCGTCCACCAGTGGATCTCTGAGTGAGTGAGTGAGTGGAGGCGGGGCTCATTTGCATATTCATAGAACCGCGCATACAAAATGAGGCAAGGGTATCGAGTTACATTCAAGATATTTTAATGTTTTTTTTTAAGGAAAAAATCATTTAAATATGTAATTTTGGTGATCAAAGATGAGTTTTAAGGGATAAAATGATTGACTACAGGGGAAAAAATACACCACTGATGGTTCCATGAAAAATATTAACATCCATGACATCTTTTAACTGCACAGAAGCTATTTTCACTAAAAAGAAATGATCATTGAAAGGTTCTTTGGGAAACCAAAAATAGTAAACTTCTTTAAAGCAACACCAAGTAGCTTTTGCTCTCGGGGTCCCCCTACAGTTGGGAAACAGTATTGTCTTCTACTACTGTCACAAAATCTATCATGTTTACACCGTTTACACCAGGGGATATACGTGCATTTGTTGACAAGCCGATACGTCGTTCTTCAATTCAATGTTTGTGTGGTAGGTAATAGCCATATATCGTCAATATTATAATATCAAGCAGCCATAGATGAATCTGCAAATTTGAAAAATCGATTTGCATTATAGCCGGAGGCAAGACACTTTCGCCAGAAAAATAAATAAATAAACAAACATGAATATCAGCCTGCAGTCGTTAGGATAGTTATCCTAAAATATGATTTTGTCCGTCTAATCATGTATTACTAGTCCGACAGCATGACGGCCAAGTTAGCATCGGTCGGGCACCCCTCCTCCTCCTTTAGCGAACGCCAGCGAGCGAACGCTGGACCAATATTGATCCTCGTCCGGACTTTGATTTTATCACTCTCCCCTTTTCTCTTCCTAGTCTCCTCCGACAAAACCTTTGCCTCCTTCGGTTTAGCTTCGGCCGTGACAACAACATACAGGTGCTATACCAGCCGGCAAACAAGCGCTAGTTGGGCTCTCATGTCCGGATTTGAGGAAGTGGGGGAAGTGAGGTATGCCGTAAAGCAGTCGAATATTGTAGTTCTTCTTGTGCTCGGGTTACTAGCCGAACCCCGAAGCTCCGTAGTGCCAGTAAAAGCGACACAGACCCCGTCAGGCTACGGCAGACGTGTCTTTCAACCTATTGTAAGTCGATGTACCATCACAAGAGTCTTGGAAATATATTATGAAGGTTGAAAAACTACTTAGTGTTGCTTTAATCGAGGTTGATGGGATTTATCTCTGCATCTGTGATGGAGTCGAGAGGATGTTGTATCATGCGTCTCACATCAGTGTGTTATTGTCTTCATCAGAATCTGCGGAGACCAGCCAAACCGCCTCAGTCATCCTCACCACAGACAACTAAACGCATTAAATGCTAACGGTTCGTTTACTCTCTGCCAGATGATCGGTGCAGAGTCAGACCGTGTGACATTTAAACTGGCGGTTCCACACTGACGGCCGGAGCGCCAGACTCTCGGGAGAAGACTGAGTTCTGGAGACTGAGTTTAATCCAGAGCCCCTGCAGGTCTGTTTGCAGGGATTCAGACGGAGAAGGCACTCGGGCTTTCAGATCTTCATATATTTCTCCAGAGTGACGGTAGAGAGGAGAGGAAGACTCGTCCAGATTCTCCTCACACGTCACTGGCCAATCAGCCTGAAACAAATGGTGTATTAATTAGAGCAATCATGCTTTGGCACAAATTCCATAACAATTTAGAATTTTCCACAAAAAAAACAACAACTACTTTTTCAAACTCCTCCTAGACATGACTAGCAATTAGACGAGATCATCTACAGAACATGCTGATGAAAATTCGCAGGGAGTTTGATTGACAGGCGATCTGACCAATCATAATCCGCCATCCGCCGAATCCGCCATTTTGTCCGCCAAAGCATCAGGAGAGTTAGTAGATTAACGTTGGAGGATTTGAGCTTGAGAAGCGGAGTGTACTGACGTCTTTCCGCGGTTAAAACAACATTCCTTCTGATGTTCATTCATGTTTATTTGATGCTATAAATGAACTAGAAGGAAGAGATGATCGGTTCACGAGCGGCTTTAGCTGAGATATACAGCGATCTGACACACACATTAAAGAGCCACAAAACGACATTTATTGTTTAAATATCTTTTAAAAATTTTTAAAGGTGAGACTTTGTTTAATATCAAAAGTAAGCTGGTCTGTGTCTGTCAGTGTGTTCAGTGTCCTCTCTGCTCCGCGATGTGTTTTTCACTGCGTGAGAACATGGTGTGTGTGAGGCGTGGCTTTTCGGACATAGCAACAGTAACTAAAGGGGGCGGGTCTTTGCGAATGGTCAATTGAAGTTAAATCGTCAAGCCGTTCTCGAAAAACGCACGCCAAAATGAGCGTGAGGCGATATCTCCACAACACTTTAATGTATTCAGACCAAACTTGGTGCGTGTTTTGACAAACATGACTTGAGGCTACCTGCACAGTTTCGACACAGTGCCACCTAGTGGTCAGGAGATATGCAAAATTTACATTTTTGCTTATAACTTCTGAACCGTTAGGACCATTAGATCCAGTGCAGCATGCTGAGCCGAACGATACCCAATTTTCCTGTATCGGTCATTTTGAATTTTGTCATAAAATCCTATATTTAATGAACACAAACGGTCTAGGAGGAGCTTGAAAAAGTATAGGTTTAAAAAAAAAAATCAAAATGGCGAACAGGAAGTTCGGCCGACTATGACAAAATTGGCATCCATGTTCTCGGTATGACCCAGAACGATATTGTGGGCTAGTGTGGACACTAATATAGTTATCATTATTGGTGTGAACAGGCCTTAATTTACAATGGCTTCAAACGCGACTCAACCAACCAGAATCAAGGACCGGACGTTTCTGTTTTATTATATACAGTAAAGCACTGTAAATGTATAGAATATATTACATAAGATTAACAAGACAATTATAGAGTGGATCTAAAATACTCATGATAATGTCATATTTCTTCCCAAAACCTCTAAAAAAAAAGAAGAGTTTTGCATTACAAAATAAGGCCTATTTTTAAGACCAATATGTTTTGCACTGAGATATTATTTTCATGAAAATGCATCATACAATATAAAACTAGCCTAAGTTATAGGAAAAAATACTACAATGATGTAGGCTATACATACTTTGCATTACTTGCTGAATTGTCAAATTCATGAGATCCATCATACTTTAAATGTATATAAATATAATAATTTATAATTTTTGTCCCGTCCATTTTCTAAAAAAAGGTTTAAAGGCTGAAATGTGAGGTTTATATTATAAAACTTTATACTTATCAAAATATGTATTATTTAAATTGTAAAGTGTTGTTTAAATGGTCGTTTTTACAGTCATTTGATATTTAAACTCAAAATTATATTTAATTTATGTCAGGTCTTTAATATCTTAAATTAGATTTTAAAAACCCTACAGATATACCGTTATGTGATTGTGTGTCTCATTATAAACATCTGAGGACTTGTTTAGACTTATTTGACTTTCCAAAATTATATTCAATTTATTTGTCAGAGATTTTAAATGCCTTAAATTAGGTTTTTAAAACTCTGCGTAGATATATCTATTAATTTTGAAAATCTGAGGACTTGTTTAGACTCACCATAGAAGTTTTGGCGCGATTTCGTGAGAAGTTTTGGCGCGAATACGTTAGACTGTCAGGTATTAGACAGTTATCCAGTAATGATGACACACACATACACACATACATACATACAACATAACTATAGTTAACTGCGGTGCTTTATTCTGTTAAATTATAATTTGAACCCACCAGTCCTTGAGCTTGAATAAAATGATCCAGGGAGCAAATATTCTTCTTATTCGTCTGTTTCTCCATGATCTCAAACAAACAACAGTCTGTAGCTAGGCAACCACCCACCGCTCTTCCGGCTTCCTCGAGGCGTGAGTGCTTCCGGTGCGCAGTGAACACGTGGGGTTGTTGTCATCTGTTGTACAGTGTGTGTGGAGTGTGTGGACGCGATCATGTCGGATCAGGACTGCGCTGCCGGGGACAGGAGCTCTCTGAGCGGCCTGGTGCTCGCGTCGCACGCCCCGCTGGATGACGCGCAGCGCGCGGGCCGGTTGAAGTGCTCGCGTTGCGGCGCGTCGCGCATGTTTTACTGCTACAGCTGCTGCGCGTTGGTCGGGCTGGAGCCGCGGGACGTTCCGAGCGTCAAGGTCCGTGAAAACATCACATTAAACAGCACGTGCTCGCATTATCATCATCACACATGTCTCCATTAGCGTGACTTTAATAAGCAAACTGCACCTGTGCTCATTTAAAGGAACAATTCACCCAAAAGTGTCCATTCTGTCATCATTTGCTCACCATCATGTCGCTCCAAACCGGTATGACTGAAGCTAAAATGATAAATAACAATAAGAATCTGACATTAATTATTAAGTCATAATTAAAGTAGTCAAATACGTCACAATAGCTCATCAACGCCATATGGAGAAGCAGACATCTCATTGGTTCTTGTATCATGAACCCAATTTTTCTTTTCTTTCTCTGTATTTCTCTTATTTTTGTGTCATTTAGTGATTGTGAAACACGTTGGGCAACATCTGTTACATTAAATGTGCTATATAAATACATAAATAACTATACATAATAATAAATTTAAATGTGCACAATGTAGCTGTTAATATGAGGTTAATTTATAGACCGAGCCAATTCTTCTTGATTGAATTAATCGTGTTTTACATTACAGTAAAATAAGGTTTGTGGTGAACATTACTGGAAGACAATTGGCCTTTCCGACATAAAAGTTACTCAATAAAACCCAAACCCACAGGATCATGGCCGCCAAACACTCATTCCTTCCATAGTTTTAGGAATAGAAAATGATTTGAGAGTCAGTTCCTGGTATGAATCGACATCTTTCACGGTCCACGGAAAAATAAATATACAATGAATCGCATGTTGTGTTTGTTAAATTGGTATATTATGCCCCTTTTCACAAAATGCAATATAAATCTATGGCGTCCCCAGAATGTGTGTGTAAAAATTTCAGCTCAGAATATCTCAGATCATGTATTATATCTTGTTAAATTTCCCCCTTTTCGGGTGTGAGCAAAAACACTGTGTCCCTTTAAATGCAAATGAGCTTTAGCCCCGCCTCCCTTCAGAAGAGGGCGGAGCTTCAGAAACTCCGGCAATAACCGAACCGGCCGATCTCACTCCTCCAGAATCCCAGAGTAACCAGTAGCGAGTGCAGGAGAGACTCAGGGAGAGTTTCTGGATGCTAGCGGACACATTTGTGTAGTTGTTGTGGAGTTACACTGATCATCTCATCATCATGATGAACTCTTACACAAGTGTCCACAGTTCCTGAGGTGTTTATAAGACAGCGCTGACATGTTCTGGTCACTAGTGTTCAGTCTGTGCTCGACCACACAACAGTTTCATGCTTTGCTGGATCTTCTGCCATCGCGTTACAACTGGTCTCTGTTGTCGCTTGAGAAAACAAAATGGCGGCGCTGTGGATGTGAACGTGCAGATTTAGGGCCGTTAATATTATAATGAGATCCTCTTCATACGTCAGAATCTGATCTGCTTATTTTTTAACATGCTTACAGAGAAAGGCTCACCTAAACAGTTACTGGGTTTCACTTTTCTGGGTTGGTAGAAGCACCGGGGACTCGTTTATCACTTACACACGGGAAAAGTCAGATTTGTTTTTAATGAAACGTCCCCTTTAAAGCTCGTGAAACATTTGTCTGGTGTTTTCAGCTGCCGGTGAAGATCGACATCATCAAACACCCGAACGAAACGGACGGCAAGAGCACGGCGATCCAGGCCAGAATCCTCGCGCCGGAGGACGTCACCATCTACACGTATCCCTGCATCCCCGAGCTGGACCAGAGCGCAGAAAACGTGAGCGAAACTAGTGCTGGGCGCTGTGACCAAAAATGTCCTCTGAGTGAGTTCTCGTAGTGTAACAGCGCTTCTGGGGTGTACGTCAGAACGGAGGCGTACGATTGGCCGACGCTGGTCATGTGTGTGATGCTGGCCAATAGTGAGCCTCCGTTCTGACCCCTCCGAGTCCGTCTCGGGTTTTACGGATCCCTGTTCTTCCCACAGATCGTGCTGGTGTTTCCCGGACCGGATGCGATGACGGTGGAGGAATTATGGGAGTATTTTTCAGCCGGTGGAGCGCAGCGATCGAAGAGATTAAAGGCGGCGGCTTCCGAAACTCACACCTGCCCGATCCAGAGAGTGGTTTTCATCGACAGCACCTGGAACCAAACCACCAGAATCATCACAGATGAACGTCTTCAAGGTGCCGGCAGACTCCCTCTCATCTTCAGCGCTTTTCACACTTTAAAGTCAATCATTTTATCCCTTAAAACTCACCAAAATTAAATATATTAAAACAAATCTGTGGAAAAAAATGTCTTTATGCCTTAAAATATCTTTAATGTAACTCGACACCCTTGCCTCATTTAGTATGCGTGGTTCTATTAATATGCAAATGAGCCCCGCCTCCACTCACTCACTCAGAGATCCACTGGTTGACGATCACACGTTGATCTGATTGGTTACAAGGTAGTGTGTGACGTCAGAAACACCAGCGATTTCAAACCGTGTTTTTAATAATTGTTATTAATGCGGTGTTTTTAATATGCTTTGAGACAAACTTGGTGTAAATTCATATTAAAACACATTATATTAAAACACGGTTTGAAATCGCTGGTGTTTCTGACGTCACACACTACCTTGTAACCAATCAGATCAACGTGTGATCGTCAACCAGTGGATCTCTGAGGGAGTGAGTGGAGGCGGGGCTCATTTTCATATTCATAGAACCGTGCATACTAAATGAGGCAAGGGTGTCGAGTTACATTCAAGATATTTTAAGACATGAAGAATACTATTCAAGGAATTTTTTTTAATTTTGGTGATCAGATTAGTTTTAAGGGATAAAATTATTGACTACAGCCGGACTTTAAAGAATAGTAGAATCCATTGTACTTTTATTATGTACTTCTAAATTACAAGTGTGAAACGTTCCTTCACCCGAGGTTAAAAGAAGGGTTTAAGAAAATCCCTTTAGTGTGTGTGTGTGTGTGTGTGTGTGTGTGCCTCAGACGTGACGTTATTGACGTTGTTTCCCTGCAGCTTTACCACACGTGGAGCTCAAGAGCAGAAGAACCTGTTTTTGGCGGCATCAGAAGGGCAGTCCGGACACATACCTGGCCACGATCGAGGCCGTTTACTACTTCCTGAAGGACCTGCACAGCCACTACTTCTCCGCGTACACGGGGGAATACGACAACCTGCTGTTCTTCTTCTCATTCCTGCATAAACTCATCAATAAAGCCAAACAGGCTGCTGGGAAAGTGTGACACAAACAAACATTAACTATTATTTTCGTCTCAGTGAGATTTAAATATTTTGTATTTACAAGTCAAAGGCCGCACGCACATTCCCAGAATGGCTGAAACATTCACTGATTGGATTTCTAAGGCACTTCAATGAGTATTTGACAATAAATGATTTCTTGCCCTGTTAGTACAAGGCGTCTCTTATTCTGGCCAGTCGCGGGTCTTCCTGGCGTCTCCCAGGAGCATGGAGGAGTTGGGCTTGTAGAGAATGGGGTTATCGACCGCAGCGTATCCCACACTGAAAGTGCTCTTCATCACGATCACCTGCACACACACACACACACACACGCACACACACACACACACACGCACACACGCGCTTAGGCCATGTCCACACTAAAGCTACGTTCACACTACAAGTGACTGTCGCTGCAGGTCGCCAGCGGCTGGCGGTGCGGTCGCTAGTGGGCGTTCCCGCTACTGGTTGCCTAGTAATGTTTGTGAGTGACATTCACGGATGTTTCTCCATGTTGTAGACGACAAATCCGTTTTCTCTCCACTACAAACTAACATTTTGGAAGGAAAATTCTAAATATAAATGGAATCAGCATAACATGCATAATATTAAAGATGAATGAGAAACTGTGAGTGCTTTTTGCCATCGCGGCTGTTTAACTGTAGAAACGGGCAAACACCGTCTATATGTGTTCAGGACACCAGTCCGGCTCTGAGTCAGTGCTGTGAACACCACTGTATGCACACGGAGATATATCACAACTTACAGCACAGTTTCTGACGGCTAAAGTAGCTTCTTGCTCAGCTGGCCTCTGTCAGAGAGTGGCGGATGATCACGCGCTCCACTGACTTCACTCCTATTGGTTTTCACTCCCGAAAGTCGCTCTGCATTTGCATAAAGTTAAACACATCTCAACTTTGTCGCGTCGCCAGACACGCCCCATCCGGTTGCCAACGGCCGCGATCGCACGTGTCGCCGGAAAACGCCCGCTCGCCATTGAAATGAATGCTAACGTGTCGCTTGTAGTGTGAATGCACCTTAAGGGTACGTTTACACGACAACAATATGCTTAAAAGATTTTAAAAGTTTTCCCACATACAGACGACACCATTCACACAGCTTTACGACTGAAACCGCTGTATTCTGCTGCCAGGCCAGTAGATGGCGATGAAACGCTATAGACTGAACACGTAATACGCATGTGCGTGACGCCATCGTCTTCAGAGATTCACGTTTTTATTGTTTACACGGAGACCGTTTTCAAAAACTTGTAACACGTTTTCAAAAGTTTGTGTTTTCAGGCGCCCGAACCGCTGTTGTCAGGCCAACGAACGGCCAAAACACAAAAAAAGATTTGCGTTTTTAGTTGAAAGCGGTGTCGTGTAAACAACCCCTAATACGCATTCGCTTGAAAACGCTTCTTTTTGTCTGAGACGGCGTTTTTATTAATGAAAACGAACCTTTTTGAAAACACCAGTTTCGTGTTTGTGTGACGGTCAAAACGGAGGTATTTAAAACCGATGACATAAGTTTAGTCATGTGACGCATATTGTACCAATTCATGTTCATACTGGTATTGTGCCTGTTATGTGCGATTCGGTTTCACTCTGAAACTGCACAACTTTAGTTTCAATCGGACTGAATTCATTGGTGAATCTGAATATAGTGTTTACATGACCGCTGGACATGTCTATTTCTACGTCATTGTTCTATTCCTACGTCATTGTTCTATTCCTACGTCATTGCGCTATTTCTACATCATTGCAGTATTTCAACGTCATTGCGCCATTCCTACGTCATTGCGCCATTTCTACGTCATTGCGCCATTTCAACGTCATTGCACCATTTCTACATCATTGCGCCATTTCTACGTCATTGCGGTATTTCTACGTCATTACGCTATTTTTACGTCATTGCGCTATTTCTACATCATTGCAGTATTTCAACGTCATTGCGCTATTTTTACGTCAGTGCGCTATTTCTACGTCAGTGCGCTATTTCTACGTCATTGCACATTGCAGTCCTTTCAGTTTCGGTTTTCAATCCGATCAAGTGTTTACATGTTTTCTCGATCAGATTAGAAAATGAATAAACCCCCCTTTTAATTCGATCGGATCAATTAAGATGTTTTACATGAAGGCTTTTCAGTCCGATTGAGCCGTCAGTCTTTTACTAACGGGATTATTTGGTTGCATGTAAACGTAGCCAGTGTGGATGAGAAACTTTAGGAAACCGCTAGTGTGGACATTTTGTGTTTTCATAGGTAGATGTAGGCCTTATTCACACGGCTGTTCAGTCTGTGTATCATCAATTATCAATAATCACATGCTTTGACTTCCACACCTCCAGCCCCGGCATCCCAGCGACTATAAAGTTCAGATCTTCCTGCGCTGCGGAGTTGACGGTGTCATTGGCTCCGATCACGAGCGTCGGGTCGGTTTCTGCGCGCGCACACACACACACACACACACACAGAAGAACAATAAGACGGTGGTTCTCATGCGATGCGATCAGGTTTCTCCCTCGCTCTACATGCTTATCTGCGCCGGCTAAATAAAAACACGTGCTGCCCTCCGACTCTGACCGAGAGACGCCACTTGCGGCAACTCAAGGTTGCATGTCTAGGAACAATTACATAATCAAAATGAATTATTACAAAGATCAGACTCCACATGTGTCCCGACCGCTGCCAAAGTCTGTGGATCATCGGCTCATCCGTCTGTTCCGGACAGACACGAGACGAGGTTCACACCGCATGCAAACAACCCCCGGCGGCACAGGCAGACAAATGAACTTTGGCTATTTAACATAACATTATTACTATATATTTATATATATTTTTTCAACATTATTACTATATATATCTTTTTTTTCAACATTATGACTATATATATATATATATTTTAACATTATGACTATATTGTTTTTTTTAACATTATGACTATATATATATATATATGTTTAATGTTTAATATATAAAATGTTTTAAAAGAAATTAATACTTTCATTCAGCAAGGACGCATGAAATTGATCAAAAGTGTCATTTATAATGTTACAA
>NC_136883.1:37726180-37803680 GCF_949152265.1 Phoxinus phoxinus | reverse complement strand
AGTGATAATCATATTTTTAGTTATTGTATGTGATTTTTCAACCATTTTGCCAAAATTCATCTTTAAATGTCTTCAATTGCTCCTTGCTGCAGTTGGTCTCACACTCCCAGCCACTTTGGCATGTCTTGTCGTCTTGCTTGCGCTTGGCCCCGTAATGGCTGCTTGCAGCTATATTTCTTTTTCTTTTTCTTCCGACTGGGCGTCTATGGCAGCCTATAGAACCGTTTGCGGGAAACTTATACAAATTGGCACAGTGATAGAGGACAGCCTGAACTATCACCATAGCAAATTTGGAGTCTCCAACTCATTCCCTCTAGCGCCACCAGCTGTCCAAAGTTTCACTCATGTTTATGCTAATAACTTTTGAACCACAAGGGCTAGAAACAAAATTCTTTTTTCCTCCGATTCCTGAGCTCACGACGATTCGACTGGACCCTATGACGTCATTTTCCGTCATAATAGTTTTCCCGCCATTTTGAATTTTCCGAAAAACCTACTTTTTCGAACTCCTCCTAGGCCGTTGCACCGAATTTCACGAAAAATGAACCAGATCATCTCCAGACCTTGACGACCAAAAGTTATGGAATTCAAGTTGATTCGAATTACCGTTCTCGAATACCGCGCAAATAAATTTTACGTAGCGCTTGCGAAAACAGACGTAAGGCTGTATCTCCACAACGCTTTATTGGATTCAGACCAAATTTGGTACATGTCATCACAAGCATGACCTGAGGCTACATACTGCGTTTCGGCGCAGCGCCACCTACTGGTCCGGAGATATGAAGAATTTATATTTTTGCTTATAACTTCTGAACGGTTTGTCCAAAAATCACAAAAGTGGTCTCGTTAGATTCAGGGCGTCGTGCTGAGTTGACTGATATCCAATTTTCCCATATCGGCCATTTTGGCTATCGGCCATTTTGAATTATGTGCTAAAATGCTGTATTTTATGAACGCATGAACGTATCGTTACGAAACTCAGTATGGGTCATCAGTACAACGCCCTAAAGGTACTCAAAAATGTATGAGACAGCGCCACCTTTTGGTCAAAAGTTATAATGAAATTTCCAAAAATGCTAATAACTTTTGAATAAATTTGCCTATAGTAATGACACTGATCTCAATAGATTCCTTGGGTTATGCTGAAAACATAGATACCAATTTTGCCATAGTCAGCCAAACTTCCTGTCCGCCATCTTTATTTTCTTTTAAAACCTACTTTTTCGAACTCCTCCTAGACCGAACGTCCGATTTTCACCAAAATCGGATCGTGTCATCTCCAGACCGTGCCGAGTAAAAGTTATGGATTTCGTGTCGATAGACGAAACCGTTTTCGTATACCGCAGTGGCAAAGTTGAGGCATGATGCCAAAATGACTATTCAGGCTTTATATCTGCAATGCCTTGACATATTGACACCAAACTTTGTAAGGGTCATTGTCACTTCACTCTGACCACATCACATCAGTTTCGTAATTGCGCCACCTATTGGTCGAAAGTGATAATCATATTTTTAGTTATTGTATGTGATTTTCAACCATTTTGCCATAATACATCTTCAAATGTCTTTAATTGCTCCTTGCTGCAGTTTGTCTCACACTTTCAGCCATGTAGGCATATCTCGTCGTCTGCTTTTGCGCTTGGCCCCGTAATGGCTGCTTGCAGCTATATTTAGGGGCCAAGCACTGAAGGTGCGGGCACCTATTGTATCTGTTCCCGTTCTTATTCTTCTTTTTCTTCTTTTTCTTCCGACTGGGCGTCTATGGCAGCCTATAGAACCGTTTGCGGGAAACTTATACAAATTGGCACAGTGATAGAAGACAGCCTGAACTATCACCATAGCAAATTTGGAGTCTCCAACTCATTCCCTCTAGCGCCACCAGCTGTCCAAAGTTTCACTCATGTTTATGCTAATAACTTTTGAACCACAAGGGCTAGAAACAAAATTCTTTTTTCCTCTGATTCCTGAGCTCACGACGATTCGACTGCACCATATGACGTCATTTTCCGTCATAATAGTTTTCCCGCCATTTTGAATTTTCCGAAAAAACTACTTTTTCGAACTCCTCCTAGGCCGTTGCACCGAATTTCACGAAAAATGAACCAGATCATCTCCAGACCTTGACGACCAAAAGTTATGGAATTCAAGTTGATTCGAATTACCGTTCTCGAATACCGCGCAAATAAATTTTACGTAGCGCTTGCAAAAACAGACGTAAGGCCGTATCTCCACAACGCTTTATCGGATTCAGACCAAATTTGGTACATGTCATCACAAGCATGACCTGAGGCTACATGCTGCGTTTCGGCGCAGCGCCACCTACTGGTCCAGAGATATGAAGAATTTATGTTTTTGCTTATAACTTCTGAACGGTTTGTCCAAAAATCACAAAAGTGGTCTCGTTAGATTCAGGGCGTCGTGCTGAGTTGACTGATATCCAATTTACCCATATCGGCCATTTTGGCTGTCGGCCATTTTGAATTATGTGCTAAAATGCTGTATTTTATGAACGCATGAACGTATCGTTACGAAACTCAGTATGAGTCATCAGTACAACTCCCTAAAGGTACTCAAAAATTTATGAGACAGCGCCACCTTTTGGTCAAAAGTTATAATGAAATTTCCAAAAATGCTAATAACTTTTGAATAAATTTGCCTATAGTAATGACACTGGTCTCAATAGATTCCTTGGGTTATGCTGAAAACATAGATACCAATTTTGCCATAGTCAGCCAAACTTCCTGTCCGCCATCTTTATTTTCTTTTAAAACACACTTTTTCGAACTCCTCCTAGACCGAACGTCCGATTTTCACCAAAATCGGATCGTGTCATCTCCAGACCGTGCCGAGTAAAAGTTATGGATTTCGTGTCGATAGACAAAACCGTTTTCGTATACCGCAGTGGCAAAGTTGAGGCACAATGCCAAAATGACTATTCAGGCTTTATATCTGCAATGCCTTGACATATTGACACCAAACTTTGTATGTGTCATTGTCACTTCACTCTGACCACATCACATCAGTTTCGTAACTGCGCCACCTACTGGTCGAAAGTGATAATCATATTTTTAGTTATTGTATGTGATTTTTCAACCATTTTGCCAAAATTCATCTTCAAATGTCTTTAATTGCTCCTTGCTGCAGTTTGTCTCACACTTTCAGCCATGTAGGCATATCTCGTCGTCTGCTTTTGCGCTTGGCCCCGTAATGGCTGCTTGCAGCTATATTTTATTCATGTATCCTTCCTTCCTTCCTTATGTATTCTACTAATTAAATAAGCAGTGGGAAAACTCATTTAGAGTGTGTGTCTTGACCTGGACAACAAGCTTACACTTCGAATTAAGATCTGAAGATATTCATTTTTGTTCTAATTTTTTTTTTTTTTTTTGCACAGTTACAAGTACATATATGTGAACTTTGTCAGCACAGGGTGTGTGTGTGTGTGTGCTGCTCCACTCACTTCTCCTCTGATCCAATGAGCTTTGATCAGGGCTGCTGAGACTCCGCCCCCACAGACAGGAGTCTGATGATTGACAGGAGTCTGATGATTGACAGTAGTTTGATGATTGACAGGAGTCTGATGATTGACAGGGGTCTGATGATTGACAGGGGTCTGATGATTGACAGGAGTCTGATGATTGACAGGGGTCTGATGATTGACAGGGGTCTGATGATTGACAGGAGTCTGATGATTGACAGGAGTCTGATGATTGACAGGGGTCTGATGATTGACAGGAGTCTGATGATTGACAGGGGTCTGATGATTGACAGATGAGAAGGTGGAGCGTGAGAGGAAACATGAGTTCATTAATAATCATTTTTCAGCAGCAGTTTAATGATTAAAGCACACACACACACACACACACACACACACACACACACACTCACTCTCTCTCTCTCTCTCTCTCTCTCTCTCTCTCTCTATTAAACACAATTTCTATGAATAAAGACTAAAAACGGTGATAAAAACGACTCGGCCACACTCGACCGGTGTTGTTCTGTAACGTCCGGCTGTTTTAAATCTAATGAGAGATGTTTGTCCACAACACACGTCATTAACAGCTCAACTCATCGGAACAGGAACTAAATGTGACACTCATGATCTCGAGTATTACAGACGAGGAACATCTCTTCATGAGTTTCCCCACAAACACAACATCCCAGACACACACATATGTGATGATAATTCATAATGTGATGAACTCATCGTGTTCATAAGCGGAGGATGTGTGTGTGTCCGTCCATCGCTTCACATCACCGACACACACACACACACACACACTGCTTCTGGAGGAGAAACTCACAGTAGCACATTCATAATCCTGTTGCACATTCTGTGTGTTTACTGTATATGCAAAAATGTTATTATGATATTACACTGATTTCTGAAGGATCATGTGACACTGAAGACTGGAGTAATGATGCTGAAAATACAGATTTGATCACAGGAATAAATTACACTTTACTATATATTCACATAGAGAACTGATGATTTACATTAGAATAATATTTTGTGATTTTTACTGTATTAAAAAAAAAAAAAATCAAATAAATGCAGCCATGATGACCAGAAGAGACTCTTTCAAAAACACTTTCAAAAATCTCACCAAACCCCCAACTTTTGAATCATAGTGTATGTGTGTGCATGTTAATATGACATATTTTAAATATTTCAAACACTACACAGTTTTGTTTTGATCTGAATGTGACTTCTGCTTTGCGGGAAGGAATATTTCACTGGAAATAAAAATGATCCAGAAATAAAAGTTCGAGGAAAACTCCGTCACAAACCCCGGAGAAGTGGAGAACACCGGTGAACTACACACACACACACACACACACACACACACACACACACACACACACACACACACACACACACACACACACACACACACACACACACACACAGAGAAGTATTCTTTAGAGAACCGTAAATGCCATGGCTCATGAATATGGTAATCATCCTCATTGCTCTCGTGATGTCATCATTAGCCATGTTTCCATTCAAAGTTATGAATAGAACTGCGTAAAATCGGAATATCATAAACATTAGTGAATAAAGCACCGTTTCCCTCTTTCTGAATCTGATCACACACTTCGACTCCGGTGTTTCAGAAACACCAAACCAACATCCGAGACGCTGCAATGTGATTGGATATTATTAATTAGTTATTATACATTTTTAGAAATTATGTGCATCTTGTTTTCATCCAGCATATTTTTATGCGATAACCCACATAAAAGTAGATGGGTGGAAACACACTGTAGCTCACGACTCACGACGTGTGTCCTGATCGAGCGTGACCTCTGACCTCTGGAGTGCGCAGGCATGATGGGACATTGGTCTCGAGAGACGCCGGCGATGAGCGATCGAAACTCTGAACCGACGGAGAACGAGAAGAACAAGTGAATCACTGAAGAGAGAATGTGACCTTTCACTGGAAATATTCATGTTTATAAATGTCAGATTATTCACACACACACACACACACACACACACGCACACACACACACGCACACACACACACACACACACAATCACACACACACACACACACACACACACACACACACACACACACACACACACACACACACACACACTTCCAAAATTATTTGGAAGAAAAATCAATGACAAAGACTCTCTTATATTCATATTTTTATAAATATCAGACCATTTGACAAGCAACAGATTTTTGTGTAGTTTTGCAAACGGCTGAATTTTTTTTGCACATTTCTTTTAAATGTGTCACAGAGACGCATAAATGTACTTGCAGGAACTCAGGGACGGAGAACAAGCGGGTCCAGGACCACTTTAAACACGGTTACTGACTGACAGGTGTAACCGAGGGTATAGCTAATGTGTTCTTAAACTATCCATCCTATAACAAACGTCTGTCAGTCAGTCCATAACACTGCAACATAGACATGCTTAAAACACACACAAGTTAAAGGTGCATTATGCGACTTTTCTACCTAAATAAATGGACAGTAAAATTGTTTCTATTCACATCAGATAAAGACAGAAAAAGCCAATTCATAATCATAACGGTCATTTAATGAACAACGAAATGCAGAAATGGAGCCTAATGTATAAAGCGGAACGTCACAGAATTTCTGAATGAATAAATCAAAAGTTGAGCTGCATAATGAATGAAAACGATTAAAAACGCTGCGTTCTGCTTCCAGGCCAGTAGGTGGCGATGTCTAGAAACACTACGTAACTGTAGACTAAACACGCAACATGCATGACATCACAAAAAGTCGCATTTTTTACTATAACGGTATCGCTTTCTAAAACTCGCACTTTGAATCCTGTTTTTAAAAGTTTACGTGTTCAGGCCCTAAACGCTGCCGTCGTGTACATGAACGGCTAAAACGCACAAAAGTTTTACGTTTTAAAGTTGAAAACTTGATAAAATATCACATCATACACACAGGAATCTTCACGGCAACCCGTCAAAATAAAAGTCAGTTTAAATTGAGGAAATTATGACAGAAATATTACCATTGCTCAGTAGTGTATTTCAAGTAGTAATAATAATATAATGTAAAATAATTAAAACATTATTTTTAAGGAGTATCACACAAGTATTTATATGTTTTAATTTAAACTATAAACTTAAAAGGAAACTTGCCAAAAATAAAAGGAATTATTGAATTTACATTTGATTACATTAAAAAATGGAGGTAATTAAATACATTTATAACACTTACAATTTAGTTAACAAAGTAAATTTGTATTGAATATTATGTTTTTATATTCTATGCCCTTCTGCCAGTAAAATAAACCACTAAAGGTTCATTAATGAACAAATAAATAAATAAAGATACCACGAGAACAGAGGAGAAACAAATACAAGTTACACGGTGCACCTTTAAAACTATTTTGAATTGCTCAAACTCCAACACAATGTTTTATCATTCTTTCATATTGGAGCTCATTTATTATAAACCAGCGTTTACATTACAGTGTGTTTGCATTCCTCTGGATTTCACTGAACACACTCCGTCTACACATTAAACTCTCGATGCAATGCAGGAAGACAAACATTGAGAAAGCGGCGGACACATAAAGGCCATTCTGCATGCTAGTGCATTAATACAGTGAGTCTGTGGCTTCCATGAGCATCTCAAAACACATCATTCTGCTATCACTGTAAAAGTGCAGTGTGTGATTTTTAGCGGCATCTAGTGGTGAGATTTGTGAACTGCAAACAGTCACTTACGGCCTATCCCTCCCTTTCCAAACTCAGAGGAGAAGCTACGGTGGCCGACGCGACCAGCACATTTCTCCCCACATAGCAAACCCACAACACAGCGAGGGAGAAGATCAGTAAAAGTTCAGCTGGCTAATATGAGCTGTTCTGCTGTAGGCTAACGCTAGTGTTTTACGCTCAATACTAATCAGCGGATTCTCTCACGAACGTAACCAGCTCATTTATCCCCACATAGCAAAGCCACATAACAGCAGTTACATTAAACAATATAACAACATATTTTACACCACTGACAAGGGAAAAGCCACTTCTCACGGCGTCTATGGCTAGCTTCTAGGTAATGCTAACATTAAAAAGCCACACCGATGTTGACCCGTGATTTTTGCCGTCGTTTCTCCCTTATTTTTCTATACAGTATCAGACGTCACAATTAGGGTTGCCACCTTCAGTGTGGCAAAATAAGGGACACCACCCCCCCCCCCCCCCACCACCACCCCGCGCATAGAGGTTTTCGACCATTTTTTATATAATTTTTCAAATTTAAAGTTTGCCACTTTGCCACTGTTTATGTGTGTTTTGCGTTGTTTCTGCAATTCTGCAATTTTGAGGATGAATTTTGTCAATTTTCTAAACAGGGTCCGACCTTGATGTAATTTGATTCTAATCATAATGTAACATTATTGAAAAACAGATTTTTGTCTGTACAAAAAATGCTCAACTTTGACAAAAAGTAATTTTTATTGCTATAATTGTGATTTCATAATATGTAGGTATGAATCCAACTAAAAACTAGTGAAAATATGTAGTTTAGTCAAATAGCAAATGGTGTAGCTCTGCAGCCATCGACTAAAGTGATAATTTCTTTACTTTTAAAACGGCATTTTCCAAAAGATGGGCAAAAATCTTACACTAAACCATGTCAAATTATCCATATCCATGAACGTTAGAAATGTGGGTCTTTTATAAAGTGAATTTTACAAAATTAAAAAATATATAATAACTCCTCCTAAAACTATAAATCCTAAAAAAAAACTATTATGTTGTTTCAGAATTACATTTTGTTTTAAACAACACAAGTGTGACTTTTTCCCCCCACACTAACCTAAAAAACAGATATTATAAAAATTTTTTTTTTTTTTTTGTAGATCTAGAAAGTGTTGTCAACCGTGCAAAGTCTCACGCCATTTGGATAAAGATAGATATTTATTTCAGCAAACGTCATTTTGGGTTGAGGACCCGAACAGCGCGCTACAAGGGGTTAAAAAACGTGCAGGTTTACAGCGCATGTTCCGAGACTCAGTCGCTATAGAAACAAAGACGCTAAAATGCAATCACGCAATGAGCTTCTCTACTACGAAATTGATTTCTTTATATTTGCTATTAGTATTATCCATACTGCAAAATCCTTATGTTTTTATTCAACTATATGTGGGCCTAATGTAAAATACGGGTCAAATCGCATCCCTTATTGATTTGATACGGGACGCATCATCTTACTTGTAAATACGGGATGATTCCGTATTTTAAGGGACGGGTGGCAACCCTAGTCACAATATGTCGATCTTCATTTAAGGGGGTGCCCGCGGTTATGTAGATATAAATGACTCATTCTAAGGTAATAAAAACATAACGGTTCATTAAGTGAGGTCTTTATACACCACTGAACACATAGTTATGGATCTTATATTGCATTTCTGTCAATAGATCCTCAGAAATATTACACATTGCACCTTTAACTGTGTGTTAAAGTTCATTTTTCATCAGATTTTTCATTTGGCCACACCCAATCATGAACATTTGGTTGAGTTTATCGCAACTACAGCATGAAGTGATCAACAGGTGAAACAAACAATAAATCAATGAAAGCGTTTGCTTTAGTTTAACTGGAATCTTTCAAACATGTGACGTGTACACAATAAACTAATTAAACAAACACTACAAGCAGAACTAATACCACAAAATCATGATTATCCATTAAGGTCAGTTTTAGTATTAGTCATTTTAGTACTTAAAATTATTTCAGTTTGTTGCCAAGACAACATTTAATTTTTTTTTAAAACTAATATTATTTTATTTCTTATTTCAATTATCGAATACATTTGAGTTTTAGTTGACAGCATCGGGACCCCAGATCCGGTACATTATGTTGTTTTATCTCATTTAACAGAAATAAATTCGACATGTAGCCAGTGTTATTTTAGCATCACTATTATAGCTTTTATATTTTATGTCCATTTTAAATTAAGTTTTTATTAATTTTGTTGTCTCTTTTTGTAATTTTTATTAGATTTTGTTCATTTATTTATAGCAGGTCTATATATACCCACACGTACCAGATGTTAGCCGGATATATGGAGTTAATATCATGCCATAATTAAACATGTGTTTGTTTAATTATGGCACAATATTAACTCCATACGGATCTGGCCCGACACGATGTTGATGTCTGGAACTGACCAGTTCACTAGTGCAAAATCATCTGATGTTTTAACTAACTAATCATGACACCCTGCAGTGATATTTGCAGACAAGTTCAGCACAAAGTCTCCTCAAACCAGGTTCCACGGTTAGTGGCCTCCAGAGCTGTAGCAGCGAGCGATCTGATTGGTTCGGGGGCATGTCAATCAAACGCTGCTGGCCTATGAGGCGTCAGGCCGGAGCTCATGCCAATACGCCGTCTCCTCCTGCGCCCGGTCGCACATCTCACTCCAGTGCTGGATCCCCACATCAGAACCTTCCTGGCCAATCAGAACACGGCCCAGAATGCAACTCTTCGTGTATCGCCTTCCCTGTCGACCAATAACAGAGCCGTGTCATTATAGAGGATATGCATTGACGTCACTTCAGACTGAAGAGCTTCTGAGTGACTGGATTTAATAGGAGAAACTGAGAAAACGCCAGTAAAACAAACAATAATCAGTTTAAACTAAATCATTATAGATATTAAATATCATTTAATTAAATGTAATCAATCATATTTTAAGAAATCATAATTATGTTGTGTTTCTCATTACTGTCATTTTGATGCGTTTACCATTATTCTCATTTGAAATGTATGTTTTAATGCTTTTCTTTTATTAATCTTTATTAATAAATAATAAATAATCTCTGAATGACTTCGTGTGAACTTTTGTGCTTGCAGTCTCAAGTTTCCGACAGACAGAGACCACAGATGCTCGAACGCTCAGAATAAAGTGTTATCTTATCTCAGTGTACGGCTAACACTTCGGAGTGTGAACACACGAACACTAGCTAGTGTCAGCTTCGATGCGATATATAATATGAAAACAGGAAGTGAGCTCAGTTCCGATAAGAAACTATAATAAGATTAATTTCTACTTTGGACTCAGACCTTTTCAAAGAGAGATCTCTCAAACGTACTTCCCTTTAGCCAGGAATATTATACTCAGAGTGTGAATTATATTTCAGAAGTGGTTTTAACTGTGCATTTTATGTTTCTTTATTAAACTTTTAATCCTGATTATGGATGAATACATTTTACTCTTCATTTATTATTGGATTTTATTAAGAAATAAAATTTTACTTTATCATGATTGGATCTGCTCCCTGCATCAAGATGTGTTGTGTGTGTTTTTCGTGCAGTGTGTGTGACATGTGACATCACACGCATAACGGCTATTGAGACACATCATGTGATGTCACACATCATATCAAAGAATCCTGAAAAATAAAATGTATGATGGTTTACACAGAAATATGAAGCAGCACGACTGTTCTCAACACTGATAATAATTATGAATGTGTCTTGATCAGCAGATCATCATATTATACTGATTTCTGAAGGATCATGTGACACTGAAGACTGGAGTAATGATCACAGGAATAAATTATACTTTACTATATTCACCTAAAGGATTATTAGGAACACCTGTTCAATTTCTCATTAATGCAATTATCTAATCAACCAATCACATGGCAGTTGCTTCAATGCATTTAGAAGTGTGGGCCTGGTCAAGACAATCTCTTGAACTCCAAACTGAATGTCAGAATGGGAAAGAAAGGTGATTTAAGCAATTTTGAGCGTGGCATGGTTGGTGTTCAAATTGGTTTCTTGAACATGACAATGAGTTCACTGTACTAAAATGGCCCCCACCAGATCTCGACCCAATAGAGCATCTTTGGGATGTGGTGGAAGTGTCAGAGCAGAGACAGACCCTGACCTGCGTGACGACGAGCTCCAGCATCAGGCGCCGGACGTCTCCGGCTGGGAGGTCGAACAGGAAGGCTGTGTTCCACACGGCATTCGCTCCGCTCGCTCCCTTCGTCTCCTTAGTGCTGACGACTTCACCATCCTGACGAAGGTTGATCACGACATAGTGATCTATGCAGACAAATACAGTCACTCGCATCCAGCGACTCACTTCATCTGAATATATGAGCAACTTTACTTTTACATTTATTCATTTATCAGATGTTTTCTTCCAAAATGCAATGAATTTTATATTAAATAATTAATTTTTTATATTTATCTGACGCTTTTATCCGTAAAGATAAATTATCTTTTAAAGTGTGCATGTCAGGTTAAATTTTTTTTTAGATATATTAAATAAGGGTTAGATGTCTGAGTGAAAATGTAATTAGCATTAAAATTATTACTGTAACTGCCCTGCAATAAGATTTATAGCCATTTCTGTCAAGGTCATATTTTTAAAACAAGGGCTGAGCTGTGACGTCATACAAGGGAGTCGCGCCAACAAAGTTCTATTGAAGTATGGAGAGTTTTGAGTCTGAGGAGATCCAAAATCCCCCTCAAACCTATACGATGGCCCACAGCCATACAATTTTGAGCCTCCCAGGCGGGAGACTGATGAGGAGCCAAACAGAAATGTAAATAATTAATATCGAAGAAACATAAATATCTGGTGTGAAGAAGAACCAGTGGAGAGTTGGTCAGGTGTCTGGTAGTATAGGCATAACTTAGCGGTGGAACGGTACATGTATTCGTATTGAACCGAAACGGTACGGGCGTCACGGTTCGGTGCTTGAATATACACGGAGAATACACGGTATGAAAATAAATAAAACTCGCGTGCAAATTAATTCATGCGGAACTAACGTTGGCTTACTGTTATACGCGGGTTATTTAGGGACACCTAATCTGTAGCTCCGCCTTAGCTCTGAAGCTCCGGCTATAATGAACAGCCTGCGGTGTCAAGATTGCAATCCTGGAATATGTTGGTGTGTGTGTGTGTGTGTGAGAGAGAGAGAGAGAGAGAGAGAGAGAGAGAGAGAGAGAGAGAGAGAGAGAGAGAGAGGGGCGCGGGCGCGATCGACTGCTTCAGTAGCACCGTAGGCACCGCATCAGCTACCAGTCTCGGTTTTAAATCCCATTTTATAACTCATGAGATCTCCAACCGCGTAGTCCTTCTCAGTGAAACCGGCGCTGCAAATGACCGAAGTCTTGGATACCGAGGCAGCACTGAAGTCAGCGCGTTTGCTCCGAACAAAGTTGACCCAGGCACGGAACACAGTGGACTCTGTGACCGGTTTTAACGGTGTTTTTGCACACAGCACAAACGCAGTAATTCACCATCGTGAAAATACGCCTGCGTATACTAACTACCTAACTTAAATAACTAACTAAATAAATGTCCTAATCACTAATTCTCTCGCTCTATCACTCGTACAATTATCAACACAACTCAGCGAGCGGGGGAGACGTCTCCCTGTTATGACGTCAAATGATTCGTTTGGGGGGATGGGCAGTTTAAAAGTGAGGACTGAAAATAACGAACTTTTTCATCTTATATTCTGCCTTTAGGTATCGAAAAACATACAAAACAATACATCAACTTGTCAAACGTGTATTTCCCCTCACTATTTTGTGTCAATCATAATTAAAAATTTAACCTGACATACACACTTTAAGTAAAAGAAAAGAGAAAATGCAAGAACATATTATAAGACAGACAGACAGACAGACAGACAGACAGACAGACAGACAGACAGACATATAGACAGACAGACAGACATATAGACAGACATATAGACAGACAGACAGACAGACAGACAGACAGACAGACAGACCTGGAGTGCCAGGTATCCGGGTGAGTTTGGGCAGGTTCTCCGCTTTCCTCACCATCACCTTCATGCGATGCGCGAGCGTCTGAAACTGCAGCAGAATCAGGATCTGGCCCAGAAACCCCGGACTCACACACGCGCCGGCATCCCCCACTGCATCATGGGAGCTCTGGCTCTGAAAGCACAAACACACATCATGATCTAAAAGAGCTGGTGTGAAAATAAAAGAAGCATTTCAGATTTATGATGTTAACGGGGTCTGATGATCCTAGACATGAGCCTTCCCAGATCTGATTCTTTCCAGATTCATTTGAACTGAATGTGTGTGTGTATGTTAATGTGTTCTAGCACTTTCCTCAAATAACATCTCCTCGTAATCGCATTAGACTCTCACAGGAAGTACACACTCACTGTCACATTACATCTGAGCATTAGCATTCAAACACGCTGAAGCGTCTTCCGAGTTTGAGCCCACGCGGAATCAAGAGACGTCCAGTTCACGTTGTTGTCTTGGACTCGAGTCACACATTCACACTGACCAGTCATTTAATCCTTCAGTAACACACGATGCATCGATCGTACTGATGACTTTACATCTGACAATATACAGGGTACCCCCAGGATCCTCCAACTTAAATTCAAGGCTTTTTAAGACCTTTTTAATACCATTTCAAATGAAATTCAATGCCAACTTCGTACCCATTTCGACAGAAGTATGAGGGGAATATGTCAAATCTGTATAAATTTTAAACCCTAGAAAATAATTATGTACAAGTAGGCTACTTGAATTAAATAAAACATTTTATTTAAATATTCAGTCATATTATTTAATATATACGCAACAGCGTTGTAGTGCGCACGTGTGTGTAGGCCAGAGTTCATTTTGGCAGCCATTTTTGATTCAGTCTTAGACTTCATCTTCAAACGAAAATGCTTATTAATCTTAGTCACATTTGAGTCATTCTGTCTTTCATAGTTTCAGTTGACTAGTTAAAGGTCTTTGCATTTTTTGTCAACTTTTAGTCATTACTTTTACTCAAACTGCAGTTACTTTACTTTTGGTAGCTATTTTATATGTAGTCTTTAGACAGAAAATGTTATAATTCTGTGGTTCTCCAATTTTTTAGAGTGCCGTACCCCCTGGTACCCCCTCTCTTCCACTTAGACTGCAGTCACAGCTTTTCCATTAAGTGACAATATTTGCCCCCTTTAATCAATATTCCCATTTAATTTTTTACCTTTTTAATACCTTTAAAAATTTTTATAATGCTTTAAATAAAACCATGTTCAATAAATATACAATGGTAAAAAAACGTTTAATATTAATACAAATATTATATTAAAATTGCCAGTAGGTGGCGATAACTCACTGTCTTTATGAGAGTCATCGAGTCATTCATTCATTGAATCTCACATTCATTGAATCTCACATTCATTGAATCTTTTAGTTCAAAGCCACAGATTTCGTTGCAAAATAGAGCAATAAGCCTGACTATACTGTTTTAAATGCAATACATCACTTAATGTTACCCTTTTGTTGTTTTTTAACTGTTGTATAAAATCAATGTCACATTTGAAATCGTGTGGATATCCGGGATTCGGGAAACATTGCATTCTTGCTCGTATAATATTATCAACATTAAAAACACTGCTGGATATCATCCTGCATTTTGATCGCAGATTTAGTCGTACAAACAGCGCAAGCGGCTCGTGACAGAACACAGACCGACTGAATGACACTTTAATTTAACTAGAAAATCTCAAATAAAGATCGCTGAACTCCAGCTTGTCTGTGTTTTCAGATCATCCGCGCTTCTTCAGCAGTGTAGAGAGCGCGCGCGCGCATGGTTGCCAGATAGCCTACCATTGAAAAGACCGTGTAGAAAACATGTTCTTTTAACAGAAAAGCTCTGATTTGGGGTTTAAATTATTGAATTCTGGCATTTGTGGCCACAGCGGATTAAACCGACACTCCCATTTCAGACGACAAACTAGTGTTGCCAGATTGAGACGGTGATTTCCAGCCCAAAAGCTCACAAAAACCCGCCCACTCCAAGATAAAACCGCCCAAAATTTTACTACCAAAATAACGTGATATAATTTTATGGCCATGTCATTCAAGGTTGATAAGCACAATTTGTATATCCTTAAAACAAAATAACGATGATAAAATAAAATAAAAATAAAAAAAAATCCCAGGAAAACGGATCAAAACAGGGCAATAATTAGGGAGAATTAGCAAATATGACTTTAAATGTCCAGGTGGACACTGTCAAAACGGCAATCAAGAAATTAACCGATGACTTTAACCCTCGGAACATTGCAGAACATAACGCAGAATTTAGCAGTCAAAACTGATCATTGTTGATTCAAACCTTTGTCAGCCGCTGTCAGGGACAAGAGTGCATGCAGTCTGGACGGTGTAAAAGTTGCAGATGTCTAGTTAGGCTAGTGTGCACATGACCATGGAAATGAGTCGTCCCATATTCAATTTCAATTCAACTCATTCAACTGTGCTCTTCTCATCAGTTATTCACCATCGAGTCATCAACCCCCACATGTGTACGTTTTAAGAGTTGCTCACTATCTCACTCTTTACTGTAGATGCAACTTACTATGTCATTTCTTTGGCATTAGCGATCACTTGAATTTACAGCTACAAGTTATCGCGCTAAATCGCGTCTTCCTGCTGATCGCTCGTTGATTGGCTAAAAGTGCGTGCTCGTCGGTGACGTCACCACCAACGCCAGCTGACTCTGCTGCGCTGCATGTGTGTGTTGTAATGTCATGATGACTGATTTTATGGACTATGCACACTTTAGTTTAGTTTTTTAACCAATTAGACTTTAAAATGTAGATGTTTGAAAACCGCCGAACTGACCCCAAACCAGCCCAAATTTTGTCCACCCGCCCAAACCCTTTTTTACCCGCACAATCAAATTCAAAACCGCCCAATTGGGCGGGAACCCGCCCAATCTGGCAACACAACCTCACTTGCCTAATAAGTAACCATAGTAACGGGTGCGCACGCTTTCGCGCTTTCTGCTATGACGTGAAGCGCGAGCTGCACTCAACGCTGCATTAATTTTTAATTAGCCTACATTAGTTACAGTTAATTTAGTTACGGTATGAACTTAATCCTAGGAAAGACAAAAAATATAAGACCTTTGTAACGAAATACAAGACTTTGTATACCCAATTCAAGGCTTTTAAGGCCTTAGTTTAAGATGATCAAAGTTAAGACTTTTTCAATGCTTTTAAGACCCCGCGGGTACCCTGATATAACACACAATTAACAACCACATACCCCAAACCATCACACACACAATATAATATAGAAATACAAAAAAGATGTTCTAACCATTGCAAACCAAATGTTTTTAATTGAAACTACAACACAATCAGAGAAATTCAACTTGTTCTGACTTTTCCAAATGATCCATCTCTCCGTTCGTCCATCTGTCCATCCATCCATCTCTCCATCCATCCATCTCTCCGTTCGTCCATCTGTCCATCCATCCATCCATCTCTCCTTTCATCCATCTGTCCATCCATCCATCCATCTCTCCGTTCGTCCATCTGTCCATCCATCCATCCATCTCTCCGTTCGTCCATCTGTCCATCCATCCATCCATCTCTCCGTTCGTCCATCTGTCCATCCATCCATCCATCTCTCCGTTCGTCCATCTGTCCATCCATCCATCCATCTCTCCGTCCATCCATCCATCCATCTCTCCATTCGTCCATCTCTCCGTTCGTCCATCTCTCCATCCATCCATCTCTCCGTTCATCCATCCATCTCTCTGTTTGTACATCCATCTCTCCGTTCGTCCATCTGTCCATCCATCCATCCATCTCTCCGTTCATCCATCCATCTCTCAATCCATCCATCTCTCCATCCATCCATCCATCTCTCCATCCATCCATCTCTCCGTTCATCCATCCATCTCTCCGTTCGTCCATCTGTCCATCCATCCATCTCTCCGTTCGTCCATCTCTCCATCCATCCATCTCTCCATCCATCTCTCCATCCATCCGTCCATCTCTCCGTTCATCCATCCATCCATCCATCTCTCCATCCATCCATCTCTCCGTTCATCCATCCATCTCTCCATCCATCCATCTCTCCGTTCATCCATCCATCTCTCCATCCATCCATCTCTCCGTTCGTCCATCTGTCCATCCATCCATCTCTTCGTTCGTCCATCTATTCATCCATCCATCTCTACGTTCATCCATCTCTCCGTTCATCCATCCATCTCTCCATCCATCCATCTCTCCGTTCGTCCATCTGTCCATCCATCCATCCATCTCTTCGTTCGTCCATCTATTCATCCATCCATCACTCCATCCATCCATCTCTCCGTTCGTCCATCTCTCCATCCATCCATCTCTCCATCCATCCATCTCTCCGTTCATCCATCTGTCCATCCATCCATCTCTCCATCCATCCATCTCTACGTTCATCCATCTGTCCATCCATCCATCTCTCCATCCATCCATCTCTACGTTCATCCATCTCTCCGTTCATCCATCCATCTCTCCATCCATCCATCTCTCCATCCATCCATCTCTCCGTTCATCCATCCATCTCTCCATCCATCCATCTCTCCGTTCGTCCATCTGTCCATCCATCCATCCATCTCTTCGTTCGTCCATCTATTCATCCATCCATCACTCCATCCATCCATCTCTCCGTTCAACCATCTGTCCATCCATCCATCTCTCCATCCATCCATCTCTCCGTTCATCCATCTGTCCATCCATCCATCTCTCCATCCATCCATCTCTACGTTCATCCATCTCTCCGTTCATCCATCCATCTCTCCATCCATCCATCTCTCCGTTCGTCCATCTGTCCATCCATCCAAGCATCTCTCCATCCATCCATCTCTTCGTTCGTCCATCTATTCATCCATCCATCACTCCATCCATCCATCTCTCCGTTCATCCATCTCTCCATCCATCCATCTCTCCGTTCGTCCATCTATTCATCCATCCATCTATCTCTCCGTTCATCCATCTCTCCATCCATCCATCTATCTCTCCGTTCGTCCATCTCTCCATCCATCCATCTCTACGTTCGTCCATCTCTCCGTTCATCCATCTCTCCATCCATCCATCTATCTCTCCGTTCGTCCATCTCTCCATCCATCCATCTCTACGTTCATCCATCTCTCCGTTCATCCATCTATTCATCCATCCATCTCTCCGTTCATCCATCAATCTCTCCGTTCATCCATCCATCTCTCCATTCATTCATCCATCTCTGTTCATTCATCTATCCATCTCTCCGTTTGTCCATCTATTCATCCATCTCTCCGTTCGTCCATCTGTCCATCCATCCATCTCTCCGTTCATCCATCTGTCCATCCATCCATCTCTCCATTCATCCATCTCTCCGTTCATCCATCTCTCCATTCATCCATCTCTCCGTTCATCCATCTCTCCATTCATCCATCTCTCCGTTCATCCATCTGTCGATCTGCCTACACACCTTGAAACTACAAACCTCTCTACAAACGATGCAACACTTATACCTCTAAACTCAGTTGTTAAACAATCATTCACAGTTTTTCCTCTCCTCTCTCTCCCTCCTGTGCTGCATTCCTGATCTTCTCTCTGAGGCGCAGCACTGGCTCCAGGCCACACACACACACACACACACACACACACACACACACACACACACACACACACACTGGTCACGCTGCAACAGCTCTGCAGAGTTTCTGTGCTGATGATATGGAGATATGAGATACTGTCCACACCAGCAGCTCCAACAGGCTCAATTCCCATGATCTGATACCATGCACAAACTGGAATCTATCTATCTATCTATCTATCTATCTATCTATCTATCTATCTATCTATCTATCTATCTATCTATCTATCTATCGTATCCATCCATCCATCTGTTCATCCATTCGTCCATCCATCTGTTCATCCATCCATCTGTCCATCCATCCATCCATTCGTTTGTCTGTCAATTCATCCATCCATCCATCCATCCATCCATCCATCCATCCATCCATCTGTTCGTCCATCCATCCATCTGTCCATCCATATGTTCGTCCATCCATCCATCTGTCCATCCATCTGTCCATCCATCTGTTCGTCCATCCATCCATCTGTCCATCCATATGTTCGTCCATCCATCCATCTGTCCATCCATCTGTCCATCCATCTGTTCGTCCATCCATCCATCTGTCCATCCATATGTTCGTCCATCCATCTGTCCATCCATCTGTCCATCCATCCATCTGTCCATCCATCCATCTGTCCATCCATCCATCCATCCATCCGTCCATCCATCTGTCCATCCATCTGTTCGTCCATCCATCCATTCATCCATCTGTCCATCCATCCATCTGTTCGTCCATCCATCTGTCCATCCATCCATCCATCCGTCCGTCAATCCATTCATCCGTTTGTCCGTCAATTCATCCATCCATCCATCCATCCATCTGTTCGTCCATCCATCCATCTGTCCATCCATCTGTCCATCCATCTGTTCGTCCATCCATCCATCTGTCCATCCATCTGTCCATCCATCTGTCCATCCATCTGTCCATCCATCTGTCCATCCATCTGTTCGTCCATCCATCCATCTGTCCATCCATCTGTCCATCCATCCATCTGTCCATCCATCTGTCCATCCATATGTTCGTCCATCCATCTGTCCATCCATCCATCCATTCATCCATCCGTCTGTCAATCCATCCATCCATTCATCCATCCGTCCGTCAATCCATCCATCCGGTCAAAATATCACTTCTGGTTCTACTTCACCATTCTGAAATCACAGCCATTCAGAATATATTAGATAATGCATGTTTGACGGACTAATGTAATATGGAGAGAGTTTTTAGAAACATGTTAATCTCTCTATCACACCGTATGTTCATCTCTCTATCACACCGTATGTTCATCTCTCTATCACACCGTATGTTCATCTCTCTATCACACCGTATGTTCATCTCTCTATCACACCGTATGTTCATCTCTCTATCACACCGTATGTTCATCTCTCTATCACACCGTATGTTCATCTCTCTATCACACCGTATGTTCATCTCTCTATCACAGCGTATGTTCATCTCTCTATCACACCGTATGTTCATCTCTCTATCACACCGTATGTTCATCTCTCTATCACACCGTATGTTCATCTCTCTATCACACCGTATGTTCATCTCTCTATCACACCGTATGTTCATCTCTCTATCACACCGTATGTTCATCTCTCTATCACACCGTATGTTCATCTCTCTATCACACAGCTCCTCCAATACCTTCCTCAGCCTCCGCCTCGCAGGGTTGAGCTGACTTCTGAAGGTGACGGTGGAATCGGGTTCCCAGTGAATCTCGGCACACGCCAGTTCCAGTTCTCCCACAGCCGTCTCCCTCAAACCAGAGAAATCCTTGCTGGAAGCCGTCAGCCTGAGCGTGCAGGCCTGAAGCTCCTCCAGCGACCGCACCGGAAACTGGAGCACCTGGACCGCCTCAGGCCCGAGGCCGAGTCTGCGTGCCGGCGCTGGAAACATGGGAGGCAAACAGGCCCGGATCGAGGATCCACTCAGTTTCCTCGGACCCCGATAGAGACCCAGAACTGTGACTGTGAGTCGTCCCTCTGCCGGGGAGAGGAGTAAAGTGAAGTGAAGGGATGGTGTGTGTTTGTGAAAGTTGGAGCCGTAATGTTGATTGTTGTTCCCATTAAGCCTGTCGGTTTCCGCATGCAAGACGTCATTACTGCGTTTCTGCGACTTCACCGCCAGACTGAGTTTAGGAATGTTAGGAAGCGAGGAACGAACACGAACGGCGTGTTTTGACGAGACGACGGGGGAACTGAGTCGACGTAGACTGAACCGAGACTTCGAAGCGCGAGGAGGAGATGAGAAGGGAAGGTCTTCTGAAGGCGTTGAGCTGCCGCTAAACGACGGATAGTCCAGGACATCGCCGTCAAGCTCCTCATACTGCTGTTTGATTGGCTGAGTGCTGATGGAAGGGGCGGGGCTAAGAGTCAGGGTCACGTGATCCACAGCTAGAGGAGGTAGGGATAGCTCCGCCTCCTTGTCATTCGTGGGATTGGACTTCTGATGACGACAGCAGATTATGCAGCCAATCACCAGGCAGAAACAGAGAATGGCTAAACCAACAGCCAATAAGATCTGGAGATGCACTAGTGAAATAAACAAACACACATAATCAATGAGGTGAAAAGAAATAGCAAGTAATAAATTAGAAAATTTGAAGAAAGACTGATTATTGGGGCATTTTTACCAGTTAAAATGTACCTGAATTCACCCTTTTTCTTGTAAAACACTCCAATAATCTTTAAAAATCATTTTTACAGTGAGGGCTGGGTGGTGTGAGGATAAAACATGAACATATATATAAACTGCAGCATGACTTTACAATAATTAAAATGACTCACATCATGATTTAAGACTTTGGTCGTGCCAAAGCAATATTCAATATTCTGCTGTAGTGCGCATAAAATGCTTTTCTTACTCAGTATTTTTCTTGTTTCCAGTCCAAATATCTAAACATTCTTAAATCAAGAAGCATTTACTAGATTAATAAAATGACTTTATATTGGCATCAGCCATTACATATTTAAAACAGTAATATCCTATACTAAACCTAAACTAATCTTGACTAACTATATATCATTTGAAAGCTTACAATCTCTAGTTTACATATTTGGTGACTGATTTCCAAAATAAATTACAGGAGCCGTAATTTATCAATTTGCAACAAGAATATGTTCATCCTCCTCAGGCGTGTTCAGCCCTTTATTTTGAAATAGTGATGAACATGAAAAATCATGAAAGAATGGTAGAAACCTCAGTTTGTTTTCATGCCAAGAGTTCAAAAGATAGCATCCGTTCAATTGTTTTAGAAAAAAAGCTCATAAAATGTTTTAAATATAAAGAAGACAATAATAGATTCAGCATTAGTGATGTGGCAGCGAGCTATAATGCACATACGTGATCTTCTGTGTTTCTTAGAGGTTGAATTCATTTCAAAATCTGCCAAACTTCCAACACTACTTCTGAATAGGATGTCTACTTCATAAATTGTATGAAAATTGTAAAAATAATGGTTCAGACTCAAACCACATATGGAGATGGAGGCGCCCTTATATGTGCACTGTGCAGTGATGTCCACTAGTGGAGAAGTGTGGTACTGCGCCCGAACTAAATCTCACTGAACGCTGATTTCAAGAGATATCAATCTAACATTTGAAACACAACTTGTTCAGATTTTTGGCTTTGATTTTTTGGCAGTTTTAGAGTCCACCAGGTTTTGAAAATATATATTTTATAGAAAATATGAATAATAAATTTTTTGACATTGTCAATTTTCCTAAACTCAAACTTCTATAACTTTTTTTCTGTTTAACTTTCTTAATTTATTTAACTTCTACAAAAATCCAAATGTCTTCTTTAAAACAAGAATCTCACATCTATATTCCAAAGCATTCTTGAATTACAACCATTTAAGTTCGGAATGTGCATTTTCATGTCTATTAAAAACATTAAAGGGTTAAAACAAGCTAAATTATCTGCCAATGGGGTCAGAAAAATTATCTGGTTTTCCATTTCAATTAAGTTTTCATATTATTTTTCTTAATACCCCATTGGCAGATAATTTAGCTTGTTTAAACTCACTTAATTGTAAGTTTTTATTATTATCAGAAAACAAGATAAAAAATTCTGTGTAATTTTAAAGGCTTCTTGGTTTAAGAATTTTTAGATATTTGGACCGGAAACAAGATTTTTTTTTTGCAGTGCAGTGCAAGAAGTTATTCCTCACGGTGAAAACTGTTAGGCAAACACACACACTCATAATAACTGAGGGTTTGTTACTGCATTTGCTCTCCCCCAGAATGCACCTCATCATTGCTGATCGCATTACGGCGCAGAGGAAATGATCCTGAGTTCACATCATCATCATCATGAACCAGTCAAACCTCAGACATGATGATGGTCATCACATGACTCAATTAATCTAATCATAACAGTCTAATAATATGAAATCACATATCTCTTATGTGCATATTTGTTCAAATAAAACTAATTCAATCATTAAGTGCAATTGATTTTAAACATCTTAGACATTTAAATAATTACTTATGGTGCTGCTGTTACCTTTGTATAGTATAAAAACTCATGCATGACCTTATGATTATGAACTGAACAAGAATAACATGCACAATAATCATTAAAACATGATGCTGATATTTTTCTTACCTTCAAGTTCCACGTGCATGTTCTCAGAGACTGCTGACTCCTCACATCTGACTATCCAGTGCTGTCTGGTCTGCGTAAACCTCAAGCTCACGAGCCTCATGCGCGTTCACAGACACGAGCGAACGCGCGCTAGGCACGCGCACCGCAGAAATCAATTCGGTTTACCGCTGATGCGTGACGATGAAGAAGATGATGAAGAAGACAATTCGACATGCATTTTAAAAACGTTGAGATTATATATAGAAGCGTCAGATTTATGTTATTTCCACATAATATTTTGGGTGAAATGTAATAAATCTCTCCTATCCCGAATGTATAATGGTGGTAGTTATTTATATGGTGGTAAACTCGCCTAAAATGGTTTACTGATTTTAACTGCTTAAGATGGTCCCCAAAACCCCTTTAAATCCAGCAAACTGGGACACGAGCTTTCTTCATCAGGGTATTTAATCGTAAATCTCAGGTTGGGGCAAGTTTTCATCAGGGCAGTTACACATGCATCTAGCAGACACTGTTAATCCAAAGCACAAATACAATATTGACCGTATCTGACAAATCTTCATGTATACAGCAGGTTCATCATCAACACACACACTCTAAAAAATGCTGGGTTGTTTCAACCCAATTTTAGGTCAAATATGGACAAACCCAAACGTTGGGTTAAAAATGTAATTAAAAAATTTAACCCAACGGCTGGGTTTGTCCATATTTGACCCAAAATTGGGTTGAAACAACCCAGCATTTTTTAGAGTGCACACACACACACACACACACACACACACACACACACACACACACACACACACACACACACACACACACAAATTGCTTAACTGATCACTAACCAATCACTGCTTTACTGTGTGTGTGTGTGTGTGTGTGTCCTGGTGAATAAGTGTAGCATTTTGATTGGTTGTGTTTGGAAAAGGACACTTTAGTGTTTTAGGTTGAGAGTTGTGCGTGTGGTGTTTTGAAAAAAGTGTTTTATGCACTCTAAAAAATGCTGGGTTGTTTCAACCCAATTTTGGGTAAAATATGGACAAACCCAAATATTGGGTTAAAAATGTAATGTAAAAATGTAACCCAACGGCTGGGTTTGTCCATATTTTACCCAAAATTGGGTTGAAACAACCCAGCATGTTTTAGAGTGTACAAGTGAAAACTGAGTCAAAGGCTGAGAAATAGCTCATGGTTTTGGAGATTTGGTGTGTAGTTCTACACTTTGAGTGACAGGTTTCAAAAATTGTGTGACATGAAAATATTTTGTGTGGGAAAAACTGTAATAAAGCAGATCTCTATTATAGAAGTCTAGGCTTTTATAGAAACACATCCATTAAATTACAACACAAATATACATTTTTTTAAACGATACCGAGTTGAAAAAGACCGCAAAACAGTTGCATAAACAAGTCTGACCAACTAGTAAACAACCTTATTTTTTTGGACTTGTGTAAGCGGATTATGCCACCACAATGACCCAATGTTTCTGAGAGATCGAGCACGGGTCAGTCTCACTCTCTCTCTGGCATTAAACTGCAGATTCGTTAAAGTAATTCAGCAGCGGACGGATGACACAGCCTGAAGACAGACACTTCAGAATCAGAATGTCCTGATGATTAACTCTCCCGCACGTCATCAAGATGTTCACGTCTTTCTTTCTTCCTCAAAGGTTTTTGAGGAAAACATTACAGGATTTTTTCTACGAAAGACAAAGCCAGCGTTTAAAAAGATGCATTTGCAATGCAATGTTTACTTCTATAATGTGATGCATTTCTGAGTAAAAAAATAAATAAAAATGTTATCCAACAAGACCAAGACCCTTCATATAGACTATAAACAGTTGTACAGATGCAATAACGTCTAAAAAGTAAATCCGGCACTTTATCAAGATGTATTAATTATTTATTTTATATTTTGCACCTTAAAATACAAAATGACAAAAATAATGATAACAAAACATAAAATATATAATCAAAAATAAGACAAATATTATAAATTTAATGATGTGCAGGAAGAGGCAAAAAAAAAAAACCCAACTGGGCTTATTTAACGCCTCCACCTATAGACATAATTACAATAAAATCAAAACAAAAACCATAAAAAACAAAAACATACTACATAAAAGTAACAACAAACTGAAATACATATATCCATAACAAACACACATGCACATAGGCTACATGTATACATACCATCAACACATTTTAAAGACGATTACAATAGTGAAAATAATAAACAAAAAAATATGATCATAACAAAAAAACCAAATATTAAATATATAAAAAATTTAGAACAGCAGTTAAATGGGCTTTTAAATATCTTTTATAACATTTCAAAACTGCATAAATATATTCTACAACATAAGCTATACAGGAATTTTGTTTTTATTAGTAACCAATTCATATTTTCCCCTTTTGCCATAAATACCCCCCCCCCCCCCCAAAAAAATCCCTTTTTATTTCTTAGTTTTTAAGCTAAACTCTTAAGCCAAACACAAACTTGAGGACATGCCAAAAAATGAATATAATTTGCATTATTTTAAACCATTACTGCTGCTACAGACGGACATTTTATACAGCTCAAGTATCAATAATTCATCTTTAAATCCAGCCAGCAAAACAAAAGGATTTTCCCACAGAATTTGTAAAGCGCATCATGTGATGTTGAAAAGTCCAGCACAGCACATTTTGGATTTACCCCTTATTTAACATTTAAATATGTCATAAAAACATTTGGTTACAAACATGTTACAAACAGCCAAGGTGCTCTCCAATACTTGTGTAAAAGCATCTTGTTATTTTCTACTCTGGCGATTTACCTACTGTACTAAATTTGTGTTTGTTTTACAAAGAGGACTTTTATTTTGGCGTGTGGCGCATGCGCAGTGAAGCGTCAGATATCTATCAGAGCCACTGGTTACTATGGCACGACTGTTATTAGTACAGAGTCGGTGTATGAAAGAAAGAAAATATACAAAAATGGACCATAGGCGAGGAGCAGACACGGTTAGTTAACTTATTTATTCGTTTTTTTTTTTTTTAAGTTCTTGTCATTTCTGACATGTGATGCTCACTAATATAACCGTTAAATGATCGTACACAACGCGTCTTCTCTGACATTTATGATGATTATGATGATGATGTAATTTCGCGCTCTTAGCTTAGTTAAATTAAATTTATTCTAATTCTTATTTATTTTAATTCAGTAAATGTTCGACCGTTAACGTTAGCCGTTTAACTGCCATCTGGCGGACTTTTTAGTCGTCACACATTTCGCGAGTTAAATGAGAACATCAGTGTATCAAGCACCGCATAGTACTGTATTTATCATACAATTGAGTGTTTAATTAGTTATCTTGGCATTCATATGAAGAACTACAGCATCCATCCCACTATCGAGTGCACTGCACACACACATATGGGGGAAGATAAGGACGCCTTCTGTTCTGACGCGTTCAAACTCTGAGGAAGTTCAACAGTCTGTCAAACTCAGTCACTCACTCAGTCTGTCTGTCAGAACTCGCTCGTTAAGATGGACCGGGCTCGTTTCTGTGTGCTGTTGACATGGATTTCGTGTGCTTGTTCTACAAATCTGCATTATGATGCTCGAGTGACGGTGAAACACGAAGGTAAGCGAACATTTACTTGTTATATTCTCAAAATCATGGTTCTGTGAAGAAAAGAACTAACCACACACACACACAAACTTTAATATATATTGCAGTCAGTAAGAATAACGGGGCTGCCAACTTTTGAGTTTGGAGTGATATTTTAATATAATTTAAATTAATTTAAAACAATATTAATATTCTACAGTTTTTCTCAAATGCTAAAACACATTTCACAAACGTTTTCCTCAATGTTCCCCAATGTCTAAACACAACACCCTTTTCTAAAGCTACATAAACACAACCACACCTTCTCACTTCAAAACTCAAACTTTCACACCAAAAGAGCAGCTTGAAGCTTTCAAAAATGTAAACACTATACACATCATTACACACTACAGCAAAACAATTGAAAACACAATGCTCAATTTGTGAGAAGGTTCTTTGTTTCATAACTGCCAATGCATATTTTTAGAAACTTTACAGTAATGGATCTTCTTAGATCTCTGCAGAGGATTAGGCATTTAGATTTGTGAGTTTCATATGAAGAGTATAAATCTATAGTAAATTCTGCATGTACTGTAACACAACTCAATGCAAAAACAGAATCTATTGCACACAACAGTAGGGGAGAGGCGGGACAGTTGAAACACTTTTCAGATAAACGTCATTTTCTACGATAAGGTTACAGATAGATTTTTTTTGTGTGTGTGATCAACAACTCACAAATGTGTTCTCTTAGTATCATGTGTTATTCGGTACAAATATAGAATGATTTAAGTAAAAATTGACTTTGATCGGTAGTTGTGCTTTGTTTCAATCGTCCCGCCTGAGCGGGACGGTTGCAACACAGGGGTGGGACGGATGAAACATAACAGTTTAAACGGCAACTATTCATCTAATGCTTGTTTTTATGAACAATACCTGACAAGTAACTTGTGTACACATTGTTACAAACATATTTTGTCATTTATTTAAATTTAAAGGCTCATTTTAACCATTTTGTTCTATCACCCATTAAACATAGACGATAAGCCTATGCGCATTTTGTGTAATCTTTCTAATAGGCTATTTTGACGAAGACAGACAAATCCGTTTACAATTAATTATCTTACACTTCTTCCTTGAGTCATATCGAGTGTTTACTAGTTGAATAGCCTTAACAGCGGTTTTCCTATGACCAGTTTAACTGGCAGGAGGCGCTGTTTCATCCGTCCCGACAGCGCATCCCGACAGTTAAACCTGTTTTCCCCTTAAACTAAAAAACTTTGATATTGCACACTTAAGGGTGTGTTACAGTACTAATACACCTGCCGTATTATCATTACAATGGCACATGAAACAATAAATACAACTTGTCAGTCAAAAAAAAGTACCGCACGAAAGAATTCACTTACTGCACTCAAAAACAGCTTTCCGGCTTTAAATCCAAAACGGCATGACGTAAAGAAGAAATGTTTTCGCGGGTCTGGTAGGCATTGCGTGTTGTACGTGCTGAAGAAATATGACGTACATGACGTGAGTGGTTTTCAAGAAAATCGCAATGTTTCATCCGTCCCGCGTTTCAATCGTCCCGGCTCTCCCCTACTCTTGAAAACATGATCAGGGTGTAAAGTTTTTTTAGTTACTTTATTCACACCACAATCACTGTGCGGCATCATGTCGCTGAGCTGCATCGGGCCACATCACCTCATCCACATCGCAGGCTATATTGTCTCTTGCCAGGCACCGCGGGAAAAACGCCCTGGAATGGCGAATCCATCCTTGGAAGGCCTCCACTGGGATGTCAACACAGGCCAGCTCCATTGCCCTTAGGAGGTTCTCTCTAGTGTAGGGCTGCACGATATGAGGAAAAGCTGCGATGTGCGATAACATTGTTTAATATTGCGATGACGATATCACTTGCGATAAATGTGATTGTTAACTATACTGTTCCCATGTCTTAGTGCTTTAATAGGTTCTTTGCGTGATAGGTCAAAGGTTTATTACCTGCCTGGTTCAGAATACACGATTTTAGCGGGATTTTGGCACGATCCGTTTGACGTATGGGTGTCGTGGAGATTCGTAATAACGACAACGTTTCATCTCGTATAGTGTGTCATAGTGGGCGACTATACGTCGCGTCTGCGATGCTTTACGACAGAAAGACTATAGCATGTTTAATTCTTTAACGGTCCTCCACGACGGGTTGAATATGTGAGCGAGGCGAGACGTGAGTGAGTGCAACAGTGAGTGTGTGTGTGCGCCAGTGAAAGTGTGTGTGTGCGTGCGTGAGCGAGCGAGCGAGTGAGCGAGCGAGGGACAGTGTGTGTGTCTGTGCGTGCGAGTGAATGTTTGCGAGTGAATGTGTGTGTGTGACGGCACGCGATGACTGGTCGGAAAGCAACGTGTAGTCTGACATGTTTCTTGTCCACGATTTTAGGAGTCAAAAACGTGTAAGTTAGTGCTAATCTGAACCAGGCATTATTCATCGTGTCAGGCTGTCTGTTGCGATGTGTTCATCGCGGGAGTTCATATCGCGATGACGATGAAAATTCGATGTATCGTTCAGCCCTACTCTAGTGTATGGTTGTCTGTCATAAACCTTCCATCTCCACGATGAGAAGAACTCCTCTATAGGGTTCAGGAAAGGGGAGTAGGGTGGCAGACAGACGTTTAAAAAGTGGTTACTGTTGGTGGTGAACCACTCTCTGATTTGGTTTGTTCTGTGTACATTGTCCCAAATGATCACATAAATGTGATGTGCGGGCCCAGGATGGTGTTGTTGGCTGTCCAGGAGGATGTCTTTGAGCTCCTCTAGGAAGGTGAGGAGACGTTGGGTGTTGTGAGACCCAAGGACAGCACGCCGGTGGACAAGCCCCTCCAAACCCATGGCCGCACAAAGAGTAATATTACCCCACCGTTGGCCAGGAACCTCAGTGATGGCTCTTTGGCCAATGATGTTACGGCCTCTTTGCCTTCGTTTCTGTAGGTTGAAGCCAGCCTCATCCAGGAAGAGGTTTTTTTTTTAGGTCCCCTCGAAAACGAGACGTTACATCTCAAGGGGTTTTCCTCTTACTGTAACAATAAATTCAAATTCAATTAAAAAAAATACAATGACATGGTCAATGACTCTTGCTCGCATCTCATCCATAATGATGGTGCGAGGTTGTCTTGCTCTCCCTCCAGGACCTTCTCCTCTCCCTTGTTGGCCTGCTCCTCTTCTTCCATGGCCAGCTCTTCTCCCTCCTCTGACTCGAACTCCTCTTCCCCTGACTCTGCCTTCATCCATTGTGTTTGTTTGGAATCTTCAGCAAACTGTGCACTCTGAACTTGCTTTTATACATGTGGTCACAGCATTGGCAACAAGTGTCTTCAATTTTGAGTCGTTGTGTGTAATGAATGACACCAGGGGCCCTATTTTAACGATCTGAAACGCAAGTGTCAAAGTGCAAAGCGCAAGTAACTTTGTGGGTGGATCCCGGCGCTGTTGCTATTTTCCCGGCGGATAAACGACTCTTGCGCCCGACGCAAATCTAAAAGGGTTGGTCTGAAGTACAGGGTGGGAAATTAACTTTTTTGTCCACCAGCCACAGTGGCTGGTGGATGCCCAATTTTACCAGCCACTTATATTTTTTACCAGCCACTTTTTCCGGAAATCAAATTGCAAGAAAGAAATTGCTTCAATACGTTTTTTATTTATTTCAGGGTACCCCCAGGATCCTCCAGCTTAAATTCAAGGCTTTTTAAGACCTTTTTAATACCATTTCAAATGAAATTCAATGCCAACTTCGTACCCATTCCAACATAAGTATGAGGGGAAAATGTCAAACCTGTATACATTTTAAACCCTGGAAAATAATTATGTAGGCTACTATGTAGGCTACTTGAATTAAATAAAACATTTTATTTAAATGATCAGTCCTATTTAATACATACGCAACAGCGTTGTAGTGCGCTTGGTGTGTGTAGGCCAGTGTTCATTTTGGCAACCATTTTTGATTCAGTCTTAGTCTTCATCTTCAGACGAAAATGCTTATGAATGCAAACTTTTAGTCATTACTTTTAGTAAACTGCAGTTACTTTAGGTAGCTATTTTATATGTAGTCTTTAGACAGAAAATGTCATAATTATTCTCTCTAGGCCATTCAATTAAGCTTATGATGATAAATTATTTACATTGCACTCTTTAGCAGTAGCACTTGTGCAATTCTACATGTCCCTTTTCCTAAGTTCCTCTCTTCCACTTAGACTGCAGTCACACCTTTTCCATTAAGGGACAATATTCGCCCCCTTTAATACATTTTTTAATTTAATTTTTAACCTTTATAATACCTTTTAAAAATAAATAATGCTTTAAATAAAACAATGTTCAATAAATATGCAATGTTAAAAAACGTTTTTAATATTAATAAAAATATTATATTAAAATAGCCAGTAGGTGGCGGTCATCGAGTCATTCATTTATTGAATCTCACGATTCGTTCAAAGCCACAGATTTCGTTGCAAAATAGAGCAATAAGCCTGACTATACTGTTTTAAATGCAGTACATCACTTAAATGTTACCCCTTTTTTTACTGTTGTATAAAATCAATGTCACATTTGAAATCGTGTGGATATTCGGGAAACATTGCATTCTTGCTCATATATGATCAACATTAAAAACACTGCTGGATATCAGCCTGCATTTTGATCGCAGATTTAGTCGCACAAACAGCGCAAGCGGCTCGTGACAGAACACAGACCGACTGAATGACACTTTAATTTAAGTAGAAAATCTCAAATAAAGATCGCTGAACTCCAGCTTGTCTGTGTTTTCAGATCATCCGCGCTTCAGCAGTGTAGAGAGCGCGCGCGCATGGTTAAAAATAATTTCCCTTTCTTCTGCACCAGCTCAGCTCAGCTATATATATATATACACTTTTTATTTTATTTTTATTCTCAGCTTAGCTATGTGTATAAGTTATACAGTATAACGGTCTCTTCAGCGCCGTGACACAGCGCTGAAAACCAATCAAAAGAGTTACTCGACAAAAGTGTATTATTGTTACTTAGCAACCGCATTCTTTGACAAAGGCTGTCCAATCCGTACAATGAAATCACTCGCAGCATGTGTTTATTGGTTACTACTTAATACAAACAATGTTAAGTCAATGTAAAGACGCGTTTATGCGCGTCTGGTGGTCCTGTCCTGGTCCCTCGGTGGATGCGAATTTTTGCGAACTGTATTCGCTTTTGGTGCGAACGCAGCATTATTATAATCCACCCGCCACTGTGGCTGGTATACACGGCAAAGTGACCCGCCACTTTGAAAAAGTACCCGCCCTCGGCGGGTGGCGGGTGCTAATTTCCCACCCTGCTGAAGTAGCTTCATTACTCATAGGTGTGGTTTGGGCGTAACGTGAAATAAACCAATCAGAGCGTCCTCTCACATTCCCTTTAAGAGCAGACGCGCTTGTTCCATGGCGGATCGCTATTATAACGGCAGATTTACCTGCGCACGCCAGGAGCGGTTCACAGCCGAGGAGACCGACGTTCTCGTCAGGGCCGTAAAACACAGAGAAGTGACATTGGGGATGATGGAGAAACCACACAAATTAGCTTCGGTTAAACAGGCATATAATTTGGGTAGTAAATGTGTAGCCTAATCTAGATTTTTTTTTATTTTTTTATCTAGATAGATCTTTTTCACATCTTCACGGACACAACAATGATTTCCCTCGTGTGTTAATATTTTTCCTTGTAATAATGTATGATTTGCAAAAATGAAAACTGCTGCATCTGTTTATATTAGAGAATCAAAGTGGATGCGCGTTAACATTATGGCAAGCACGCGCCCTTAAAATACTACATCACTAACGCGCAACGCGCCACTGACTTTAGACTGTTTTTTCCCTGGTCAGTTGCGCAATTGCTTTCTAAAACTGGAAAATAGCACCATGGAAGTTTTGCGCCGGAACACACCTCCTCTTTGCGCTGAACCGCCCCCGCGATCGCAAGTTCATTCCCTAATTTACCGACGTGCGTCTGTGGAGGGAAAAGTCCGCTGTGCGCGGGTGCAAAATAGGAATGATACATGCGTCGGTGTTCAAAGTCAATTGCGCTGGGTGCAAGATAGGGCCCCAGGTGTGTTCATTGTGTTCAAATATTGCTGACTGTGGCAAGCATTTTGCATCACATGAGCTTTCATTTGAGAATATGAGCAGAGTTCTTTTGCAACTTGTGTTTTAGCAAGGAAAAATGTGTTAAGATTTATGAGAACGGAGGATTGTGTTTTGTGAATTGTGTCTTCATGTGAAATGTGTTTATGATATTGGAAAAAGATGGCTAGATTTAGTAAATGTGTTTAGACAACTGGTCATTTGGTTTAGAGGATTGGCTTTTGTGTTTCAGCATTTGAGAAAAACTGTAATATAAGGTGATTTGTATAATAACATAGATATTTTTACTCTTACATCGTTAGAAAAATATGTAATATAGTGCCTATATTTAGCAAAATTCTCCTAAAGTAATTTTTCTAGCCTATTATACTATGAAAAAAACTAACCACACACACTTTAATATATATTACAGTCAGTAAGAATAACAGGGCTGCCAACTTTTGAGTTTGGAGTGATAATTATTTGAATATAATTTAAATTACTTTAAAACAATTAATATTATAAATATTACTATAATATACAAATAGGATATTACCCAATTTTATACAATTAATTTGTGATTTGTATAATAACATTTTTCTAACGATGTAAGAGTTAATATATATATATATATTTAGCAAAAATGCTCCTCTCTAAAGTATTTTTTCTAGCTTACTATACTATGGTCATTGAATGGCTTTTCTGAGGTAAATGTGACTTTACGTGACATTGATTACAATGTTTTATTGTAGTTTTTCTGCGATTGAAACACTGATTACATGAGACATGATTGATTTCAATAAGTTGTTCTGTATCTTTCAACATTCCTACTGATGTTTATCATGTTTATTTAACGCTGTAACTAGTAGCAAAGAGGAAGAGATGATGGTTCAAAAGCCAGGCACATTAATTAATTATGCGGAAGCTTGTTTCCGTCACGGAATAAAACAATTCAAAAGATAAGTGCGACTTATTTACAATTCACAATTCATATTGCGTGTTAAAGTCAGAAAATGGGAGTTTATGTTGCAATTCTGACTTTATAACTACACCCTTGCCTCATTTAGTATTAGCGGTTTTATGAATATGCAAATGTGCCCCGCCTCCACTCACTCACTCACTCAGCTCAGAGATCCACTCGTTGACAATCACACGTTGATCTGATTGGTTACAAGAAACCGTATGAAACCGCTCCCCATTCACTATATAGTGCACTATATCGGGTATCGGCCATTTTGTAGTGGTGTCCGAATTCTGAGTGAACGACATCATTCCCTACATTCGTTCACTACTTTTACCCACAATCCTCTCTGAATTCGATGTACACTTGCTGAAGCACTAGCCTATATCCAGACATATTTTTTTCCGAAATAAGGTCCCATGAGCCGGAAGCGGAGGGGCGGGACTTAGGCTCTCTATATAGGGATTAGTCACTGAACTCTTCATCCTCGCTTCTGAACAACTCCGCTAACTAGAGCGCCCTCTCGTGGCTGCAGACGGTAATGTTTTCTCTTGGTTAATCTCAGTCAGTATGAATTAATTTTGATATATAAGTCGCACCTGACTATAAGTCGCAGGACCAGGCAAACTATGAAAAAAGTGTGATTTATAGTCCGGAAGATACGGTAGATCCTCTTCACCCTCATCAGCCGTCTCCTGCTCTCTTGGGCGGGTCGACAGAGCACTTAGGAGGATCAGAGGATGTTAGTTTAGTCAAATATCTTATCTCTTCCTGAACCGTTTTTCAAAAGCCACAATTACCTTTTTAAAGTTTCAGATCCAGACAAAACAGTCCCTTCAGACTTCCGGGTCATCCCTTCATCAGTCCCTTATATACTTCCGGGTCGCACTAGCAGTGATGTCATAGGCTGTTGCCGGCCAATAGGATTGCCGTGATTAGATAAGCGTTCAGACAGGCGGAGGCGTTCCCATAATGTCAAATCGACGCATTGCGAGTTCTCTTTCGAAAGGGAAACCAGCGATTTCAAACCGTGTATGAATAGTCAAACGGTTCTATGAATATGCAAATGAGCCCCGCCTCCACTCACTCACTCACTCAGAGATCCACTGGTTGACGATCACACGTTGATCTGATTGGTCAAGGTAGTGTGTGACGTCAGAAACACCAGCGATTTCAAACCGTGTTTTTGAGACTGTCTTTGGTTCACTGCAGTTTTAAAGGTCCCATGACATGGGGTTATTATATTATTTTATAATGTTTCCTGGGTTGCCCTTATAATGTTAGTATGTTTTTTAGATAAAAAATAGTCATAATTTAGAAACAAAAGGCATTTTTCCTAGCCCAGTTTTAGCCTCAGATTTGAACGCTCTGTTTGAAGGGGCGTGTCTGTGTGAGACTTCGGTGTAACCGGCCACTGCTGTGATTGGCTGACATGCTTGCATATGAAATAGCTACTTATTACATGTGAAACTCTCTCGAATACTTTTACTACAGTTATTATACGTTTTTACTATTACAGCTATCGAGATTAACAAATCGTCAGAAGTTTTTAAAGTATTTAGATCTATTCCCATCACATACAATGTTGCCGTGATGAGCATTGGGCAAGCAGATGACAGTCTGTTGTTGATCGCGAGAATGAAGATCTTATCATTGCAACGCAGTTTCTGCACTCTCTCTGCTTTCCCCAATGCAAACACGATGATGTAAATACAGTAAGAGCTTCATGTGCAGTGTAACGTGCGTCATTGATTTCATAACGAGTTTGGCAAGTGTCCAGATAAACTCGATCGCGCTGTGTCCATGAGAAAATGAGCTAGGAAGTATAGGAACGCGTGCGCGCGATTCCTACAAAGATTGTTCTTTGATCGCTTTCTGTATATAATTTATTCACAATTTAAATACGATTATTTTCATCCTACTAAAAGAAACGATGTGAAGTTGATATTTTAGTCACTGGCTTGACTTACTGAGGCATAAACAGCAGTATTGAACGATTTGAAAGAAAGATTACCTGTCTGAACTTGAACAATTACACATCAGAAAGTGTTGCTTGGTAGCTCGATCGATTTATTTTCAGACGTTCGTCGAAGCCAGCTCTATGACCCAAGTTGAGGAAACAGTCGTCGGTGAAATGTTTGCCGCAGACATGCAAAACTTTGGGGAGTTGTGTCGGCGCATTTCCAGAGAAAATGAAATGAATCCACTGGTTCTTCTGGGGCTTGGATGAAGGAACTAAAAAAAGGCTTCGGTGTTCATTTGTACATCCAATTATTGAGCAATTATTATGCTTCACTCGCTCAAAAGCCATGATATCTCCCGTGGACGAACTAAAATCGCGCGCACGCGTTCCTACTTACTAGCTCATTTTCTCATGAGGGAAATATTCTCTGGGCGGGCTAAGCAGAGAGAGGGGAGGTAACATTTCCTCCGTATGACGTCATACGGAGGAGATTCAAGATCAGCCCGATTGAGCTTCCACTTTCTCAAAGGCAGAGAAAGATAGCAAAAGCTCGATTTACACCGATTGAAATTTCTAGAAATTTGGGGACCATATAAAGGCTAGGGGAACTCATATTAATGTTAAAAAACCTCAAAAAGTGAAAATTTCATGTCATGGGACCTTTAAGCAGAAAATAATCAGCAATGCTGTCCACTTATGAACTTACACATGGTGTGTGTTAAAGCAGATTAATAACACCACATACACACATAAACTACATTAAAAGCTGGATTTACACCAAAGGGGGACTTTAAATTGTTTAAAAACATTTTATTGTCGGATATTACATGAAAATACGTTGACGGTGTTTTATATCCAAATCTAATATTTAATAGTCAAATATTCACATTTGTATGTCTCAAAGCCTTATGTTCACATGTTTTCTCATGAACTCGATGGTAATTACCCACAAACCACTTACCAGTGTGTGTTTCCCGGAGCCAACTATGATACGAACTCAACTGAACTAGTGACCATATCAGTTGGCTAATTATGCTTTTGGGAAACGCAACCCAGAGCTGGTGTTGTGCATTATTAAACTGGACGGACGCATATAATTCTGGATATTACATCTTCAGTTTTTCTCTCTCTTTCAGGTATAACCAGATTTTCTTTTGAAGACCGCTATAGTGGTTTGGTTAAGATGGTCAGCACTTCTGGTAGCATCATCTGGATGGGAAGAAACGAGACACTTTATTCCATCACACCAGCACAAAACCCCAAACTGGTACCTCATCTAGATGTATTAAACCAGCTGATCAAACGAGAAGCATAATATTTTTTTAATTTAAATGATTATGCAAAACCACATGTAACTGCTCTGATGAGAATCATTTGAAATATTGAAATACATTCAAATATTTTTCTTATTAAGAGTTTATGGCTTTAAGAGTAACATGATTAGCATGTTTGAAGGTTATGTTTGTGCAGTGTCAACTTTTTAAGCTTGTAATATGAGATGTTTACTGTAATAGACTGTTTGGATCCTTTTTATTTTTTAGGTAAATGTGAGTCTCTGTAAAGATGAAAGTGCAGATTCAGTAAGTATTAAAAAGAGAGTTTAAGGAAAATGTTAAAGGATTAGTTCACTTAAAAAAAAACTTTTGCTGATAGTTTACTCACCCCGATGTCATCAAGATGTCCATGTCTTTCTTTCTTCAGTGGAAAAGAAATGAAGGTTTTTGATGAACACATTTCTCCATATAATGGACGTCAATGGGCCCCAAACGGGTCAAGGTCCAGATGACAGTGTCAGCGCCGCTTCAACGGGCTTTAAACGACACCAGACGATGAATACGGGTCTTATCTAGCGAAACCATCGTCATTTCACACATAAATAAAAAAGCCTTGCTCTGTTCTGTGATGCGCGTTCGTGACGTCACGTGATACGCAGTTACGCTGAAAAGGTCACGCTTGATGAGTCAGTGTTTACAGATGTGCGGACGGAGGACCATACACACATATTCAAATGTCTTTGTGTCAGTTTATCGTTTAAATGCCCATCTCGTGTGTGTATCCTGGTGTTGGAATATTAAAAAGCCTAAAAGAACATTTTCGTCAGGACAGAATTTTTTTACTTTTTACAGAAGCGTGACCTTTTCAACGTAATTGCGTATTACATGACGTCACGAACGCGCATCACAGAACAGAGCAAGGCGAGCGCTTGTGCTTATAAAACTTAAACTTGTTTATTTATGTTTGAAATGACGATGGTTTCGCTAGATAAGAGCCGTATTCATCGTCTGGTGTCGTTTAAAGCCCGTTGAAGCGGCGCTGACACTGTCATCTGGACCTTGACCCGTTTGGGGCCCATTGACGTCCATTATATGGAGAAATGTGTTCATCACAAACCTTCATTTCTTTTCCACTGAAGAAAGAAAGACATGGACATCTTGATGACATCGGGGTGAGTACATTATCAGCAAAAGTTTTTTTTAAAGTGAACTAATCCTTTAATGCAAATTTTTGATATTCCGGCTTCCCGGAGTATCAAACTGTACTGACTCCGGTTTCTACCAATATGCTTAGTTATTACATTATCCAGTTTTACTGGTTTAAATGTAGCCTAAATATTATTTTCTTGCTGGTTTGTTTGCAAGACTTTCTTTTGAAAATATTTTTTTTCTCCATTCGGCTGCACAAGATGAAAACATTTCTATAATATCTTGGGTTAAAATTGAAGTCTGTATATTTCTGTGAAACTTTATCAGTAAGGATGATTTTATCACACACACACCCACACACACCCACACACACACACACAATGTTGTTTCAGGAGCTTCCGGTATTTTTGACGCATTAAAGGTCATTAACCACTGTTGATTTTTCAGAATTGTTCGTACAAGCTCTCTCTGCTCAGCCAGAGCGCTGATGGACGTCTCCTGTTCTTCTGCGGATCTGCTAGTGAGAAAACAAAGTGCTGTTACTTGGTATGTCCTGTTTTTACTGTATGCTTTTTAAACTGGTGTGAACGTATGAAGCTGAGTCATAGCTTTTTTGTTCCAGAACTCCAGTTATTCCCTGATTGATTGCTTCAAATTAGAAAATTACGAGCCAATTATTAGTGAGCCATCATTACTTGTTGGTGAGTATTGCACACTGTTTTGAGTATATGCGTTTGTATTCATGTAGTAAGCTTGCATTGGTTTGAGTTGCTGTTTTGGTGCCACTACCGTATTTTCCGGACTATAAGTCGCTCCGGAGTATAAGTCGCATCAGTCAAAAAATGCGTCAGAGTAAAAAAAACATATATAAGTCGCACTGGACTATAAGTCGCATTTATTTAGAAATTTATTTCACAAAATCCAAGACTAAGAACAGACATTTAATCTGGAAAGGTTATTCAGCGACACAATAGCACACAGAACAACAGCTGAATAGTGTCGGTGTGTTAGCGTAACACATGATCAATTATTCAGCGACACAACAGCATAAAGAACAACAGCTGAATAGTGTCCGGTGTGTTAGCGTAACACATGATCAATTATTCAGCGACACAACAGCATAAAGAACATATACCTGAGGCTGAATAGGCTAAACTAACATTAGCCAGCGAGTCCAACAAGTTACCGGTAAACAAAGACCAAGCTCCCGATCTCACTCCACAACACTGAATCCATTGAGTTCTTCCTCGGTGTCGCTTCTGAACAACTCCGCCAACTAGAGCGCCCTCTCGCGGCTGCAGACGGTAATGTTTTCTCTTGGGTCATCTCAGTCAATATGAATTAATTTTGATATATAAGTCACACCTGACTATAAGTCGCAGGACCAGCAAAACTATGAACAAAAAGTGAGACTTATAGTCCGGAAAATACGGTAATTAGGATTGCAAAAATAATGATCATTCATATCTTGTTGAATAGTTGTGTTATTGAAGGGCTAGTTTCATCATGCATGCATCTGGTGAGCATGATGTTCTGAAACACCCACTCAGATTCTTCACAACCAAATGGCTTGTTCATTGTTTGGTTTCTCAAACATTCCTACTTTCCCTTCAACTCCTACCCTGTCCTCCACTATTCAGTGTTGAGGAAAGTAGGCACTAATCGTTGGTACAGAAGCTTACATTATGAAATAGCGTTCCAATATGATTTCACACGGGGTTGCGTGTTTGTTCTAGCAGTGGTTCAGGAAACCGCCGATGTGTTGAAACGCTGTTACTGAAGCTCATGCTGCAACTAACATGCTTTTGCATTAGGCATCACATTTTCATGCTGCGATTAATTAATTGAGCTTTTATCATGGTATACGATACGGTATTATCACGATATTTAAACTGCACAAGAGAAACAGGTTACAAAAAATAAAAAGCTTCAGTGTTGTCCACTCAGTAACTTTAATAACTTTTTAATAGGGCTGTCAAAAGATTAATCACGATTAATCGCATTCAAAATAAAAGTTTGTGTTTACATAATATGTGTGTGTGCTGTGTATAATTATTATGTATATATAAATACACACACATTCATGTATATATTTAAGAAATATTTGCATTTATATACTGTATATACATTTATATTATATATAAATATTTTATATATAAATATTAAAAAAAACTTAAATATATACATGCTTGTGTGTGTATTTATATATACCTAATAATTATACACAGTACACACACATATATTATGTAAACACAAACTTTTATTTTGAATGCGATTAATCGCGATTAATCTTTTGACAGCCCTACTTTTTAAATAACAAAAAGTGCCTCAAAAAACATTTAAATACAAATAAATATAACAACAAAAATACACAATACAAATGTATAAAGTGAGTAATTGTATCAAACAGAAAGTGCAAACTGCATATAACTAACTGTCAATGTTCAACTCTTACTCTTAAACTAACAGGAAAGTTAACATATTATGTTACCATACAATAAAAAAATAAACATTCATGTCATTCCAAACAAATGGAGAAGTTTGGCAGAATGTTCACGCTGCTCCATTTCATACAATGGCTGTCAAGCTCCGAAAACGACCAAAAACGCACCATAAAAGTGTAAATATTAGGGCTGTCAAAAGATTAATCGTGATTAATCACATCCAAAATAAAAGTTTGTGTTTACATAATATATGTGTGTGTACTGTGTAGAATTATTATGTATAAATACACACACATTCATATATATATTTTAGGAATAATTGCATTTATATACTGTATATACATTTATATTATATATAAATATAACCAATTTTTATATAATTTTTTATACAACACACACATATATTATGTAAACACAAACTTTTATTTTGGATGCGATTAATCTTTTGACAGCCCTAATATATATATGATATTACAAGTCTAATGCAGTCATTTTATGCTTTGTGTGAGTGGCTTTGACATTTTGCTATAAATATCCCTGGAAGCTCATACAGTAATGCTCACGTTTGGTTAAACTACAGTGTCAGGAATGCGTCGGAGAAGAAAATGTGATTTCTGCACAGTTGTTTGTTTCATCACGACGTCAGTAAGAGGAACTGGCAGAGGAACTAGCGCTTCCCGTTTACTGATGGTCTAGAGTTCGTCTGGATCTGACAGGTGGATGTCGACCCTTTATTAGTGTTTCGGTAAATTATTTGTTTAACCAATAGGAACGAGACAGGATGGGTTGGGTCTGTGGTGTCTTAACCTTAAATCTGAACAGATTGTTCAATCTGGTTGCATTAATTCACAGACTTTCTTTGAAATCTAAATTAGAAATAAGATTTGAAAATTGTGGCGCATCACATTGTATAAGATATTCTTAAAGTTCAATCATTTTATCCCTTAATACTCATCTTTGACACCAAAATGACATATTTTTAAAAAAAATTCCTTGGAAAAAATGTCTTCATGTCTTAAAATATCTTGAATGTAACTCGACACCCTTGCCTCATTTAGTATGCGTGGTTCTATGAATATGCAAATGAGCCCTGCCTCCACTCACTCACTCAGAGATCCACTGGTTGACGATCACACGTTGATCTGATTGGTTACAAGGTAGTGTGTGACGTCAGAAACACCAGCGATTTCAAACCGTGTTTTTGAGACTGTCTTCGGTTCACTGCAGTTTTAAGCAGAAAATACTCAGCAATGCTGTCCACTTATGAACTTACACATGGTGTGTGTTAAAGCAGATTAATAACACCACATAGACACATAAACTACATTAAAAGCTGGATTTACACCACAGCGGGACTTAAAGTGCACATTGACTGCAACCTACACATTTCCCAAGAATGCTTTAAAAGGTAAAGCATCACTTCTGCATCTCAAGTGGCACCAAACATGGAAGTAAAGAGATGGTGCTTGTATATGCAAAACTTCCTTCCGTGATGCTAGCGTGTTTGTCAGAGCTTAGCTAAGAGATTGTTAGTGTGACCCTGTGGTTCTTACTGGGTCATTGTCAACTCTGATATACTTCTCTTTATATATGAGACTTTTGGTTTGAGTTACACACTGAAGTGTAATACTTGGATGAAAATTTTCCAATAATTTACTCACTTTCAAGCAGGGTGGGAAATTAACTAAAAAAGGTTAAAAAGGCTGCGAGACCATGGCAAAATAATGTGTTTGGTCAGTTTGGTCATATACAGTAATTGTAGGCCTACATGTTTAATGAAAAAAATATATTGACTCATCTCTCAGTAATAGGGTTGGGACTGTGAATCTGATATTAATAAAACACGTCGGCAAATATATTTGAATGGATTGTTATTGCGGCTTCCATAGACACCATTGTGCATTTTACAAACTATAAATGTATTGTTTTGCTATAAATTATATGTATTTAAATGTCTGAAACCTAAAATAAACATTATGTGGTGTATGACAAGCACTGAGCGCGTCCATCTTTGGCTCTTGATGTCACTGTACATCCGCTCCTCAGTGGTCAGCTGATGCTGAGCGGGCCAACATCGAAATTGCTGATGAGATGTAGAGGAAAATATCTAGTGGAAAATGAGAATGTTACGTAACTCGCACGCTATTGGCTGGTCAGTGGGAACTGCACTAACCAATGGCTGAGCGGCGTAACTGCGCGAACCAATCGGTGCGAAGCCCAATCGGTGGGGAATCCGCCTATAAAAGACGCTCGAATTGCCATGGATTCAGGTTTTTAACCCTCTGGAGTCTAAGGTGTTTTTGGGGTCCTTGAGATGTTTTGACATGCCCTGATATTTGTATTTTTTTCAGTTGCTTATAAACATATTAACGGCAAAGGTGTAATTACACTCTATTTAGCACGAACATGGCTATCATAATATGTGAGCAACATGTATGTACATGTTTGCATTTTTGAGAGAATATTATTTATGCGTGGTTATTCAAAAAACTCAAACTTAAATGTTCTGATATAAGACCACCAACGACCAACTTAACATATTCCCACAATACTTTTGACTAATGGAAGTTATCGCCTAGAGTTTTTACTTCAAAATGACCTGAAAATCATCCGGGCTAATCGTTCACATTAAACAATAGATTGATTTAAATTTTGTAAGACACTTTTTGTTTGGAAAGGGAATATGCAGGTGGGCGTGAATGATCCAACAAGGTCATGAATCACACATGAAGCACAATGTTTTATTTCGATTGTAAGTGGACACATAAAAAAGTTGACATTTTACAGCTTATTTTTTCATATTTCTTAAGTTTGAAGGACCAAAACTGACGGAGTATTTTAGGTCTATTTTGCTGCTATGTAAAAAAACGCCCGCGCGTTTGCCGACCCCAGAGGGTTAATCGACTGAAGTGGCGATCGCTAGTCGTTCGCACTCGCCACTGTGGCTGGTATACAAGTCAAGTGCTAATTTCCCACCCTGCCCTCAAGCCGTCCTATGTGTATAGACTATCTTCTTTCAGCCGAACACAATCAGAGTTATATTAATATAACCCATACCCATATTAATATGACCCATAATATCCTGGGTCTTCCCAGTAATGACATTGAATAGTGCCCGAGTTTTTCAAGCTCCAAAACACGAATCCATCCGTCATCACAGTAATCCATACGGCTCCAGTGGGTTAATAAAGCCTTTAGTAGCTTATAAAATATAATATATTTTATATAATAAAGCCCTTCTGAAGCGAAGCCATGGGTTTTAGTAGCTTATAAAGTTTTAAATATGGATATTTTTCTTGTAAAAACCCATTGCTTTGCTTCAGAAGGCCTTTATTAACCCACTGGAGTCGTGTGGATTACTGTTATGATGGATGGATTCGTTTTTTGGAGCACTATTCACTCCCAGTATAAAGCTGGGAAGAGCCAGGATATTATTTAACATAACTCCGATTGTGTTCGGCTGAAAGGAGAAAATCTAGACACCTCGGAAGACTTGACGGTGAGTTAATATTGGATCATTTATGGGTACTATGTGCCCACGGATATATCTTAGTCTGGGTGGACACCATATTCAATTTTATGTGGATGAAAATGAAGTTTATAGTAACATGCACTGTATAAAGGTCCGAGATCATTTTCACACAGCTCTCAACTTTCAAACTGGTTTTAAGGAGTTTGTCGACTGAGCTTTTTTTTTTTTTTGGGGGGAAAGATATTTTTTCAGCAGAACAATTTGCATGTTGTTAAACAACAGTACAAACTGTACGGCTCATTTTCATTCTGGTACAAATTAAATATGACATTACCCTGACTAATGCAGTATTTGCGTCTATCATGCTATGCTACACGTGACGTCCATGTTCTGTCTTTATTTGACCTTTCAGGTGATATGCTGTACTTCACTCTGCCTGAGATGGGAAAGGGATTGTTCAGAGTAAACAAGGACAAAGAGCAGAACATTTGGTCTCAGGCGACTCAAACGGGTGAGAAATCAGATTAAACACAACACTACTGATATCTAAACGGTTTCATTGCCACACTTTCTCATTGAAATGAGTTTCATTCTCTTGTAACATTTAGAGCTAAAGTACTTAAAGCTGATCGCTGGTAAAGGTAAACACGAGGACAAAGTTTATTCCTTCTTCGCTGAGAAACACAAAAGTAAAGATGGCGAATCTGACCAGTGGGTTCCTCAAGTCTCTCAGAGCTGCAAGGTGAGCAGAAACACAACAAAACCTCTCCAGATCTGGCTTTCTTGGTGTGTGTGATTGTGGTTTACTGCAGACGTGCTTAAAGTTGAATAAATAATCTCTCCAGTGATGTGTGGTTTGTTAGGATAGGACAATATTTGGTCGAGACACAACTATTGAAAATCTGGAATCTGAGGAGCAAAAAAATGTAAACATTAGGGGTGGGGAAAAAAATCGATTCTTAGATGCATGGCGATGCGGACGTGGACGATTCTGAATCGATTCACAAATGGCAAAAATCGATTTTCAAAAAAAAAAAAAAAAAAAAAAAAAAAAATGTTTTTTTTTTTTGAAAATCGATAATAACATAATATTGACGGAACGCAAAAGACGGAACTCTGAAGCGTGGAAACAATATTGTCAAAGCTTCCACCCGGCTCGGAAAGGGCAAAGCGCATTACACAATCAATCGCAACTTTTATTGCCAAGGATTTGCATCCAGTCGTTGAGAACCAGGGCTTTCGCGCTATGTTGCACACTTTGGAGCCGAGATACAACGTCCCATCTCGGAGATATTTTACAGACACAGCGAAACCCACACTCTACAACAAGACCATAACCGAAGTCATGGAATCACTGAAGAAAGCGGGTAGGAGCTGTAACATGTGATGCGTGGACATCCGTATTTTATGTTAATAGAGATTCAGAATATGTTGAAGTTTGTTATAATTTGTTATTGTTGTGATTTTTACTGGAGTGAATTTACTGTTGTGAAATGGAAAATCAATAATCGAGAATCGTTAATAATCGAAAATCGACTGTAATCGAATCGGGACTTCAATAATCGTAATCGAATCGAATCGGGAAATCAGACAGATTAATCACCCCTAGTAAACATTGAGAAAATCTCCTTTAAAAGAGATTGCCATTTGTCTGATGTTACCAGTAAAATATGGCCGACATTATTATAAATATATCTAGTCAGGGACAAACATATTCATCTAAAATAATTCTGTATTTTCAGCTTCAGAATCATGAATATTGTTATTCTGGTGTCTCTATTGTCCTGTGCTTTGGGTTCCAGCACCAAGTCCATCCTATTCATTTACACACACTATGTAAAACCAAATTTAGCATTTTAATCAACAGGACATTTTCTGTTAACCTTTCATCATGTGTCTTGGAGTATCGCAATAATATCGTATCATGAGTTCGATATCGTGATATGTATCGAATCGTGACATGAGGGGATCGGTACACCCCTAAATCTCAAGCAAAGTACAGCTTCAGTGTTTTTATAAGTCATGTTCATGCATTCATAGACATACTAGCTTTATCTAATTGAAACTCCACCCAAACGGTCATTATCTACTCACCCTGAAGTCGTTCCAAACTTGTGTGACTTCTGTGGAACACAAAAGATTTAGAAAAATATAATTTGTCCTTAAAAGGAGCGTCGATATGCTCCAGAACAACAATGGGCCCTAATCATCGGGCTTTACGTGACGCTCTTAAACACATCTCCTTTTGTGTTCTGCAGAAGAAAGATAGTCACACAAGTTTAGAAAGATATGAGGGTGTGTAAATAATGACAAAATTAATTTTAATGGGACTATCCCTTTAACACTAAATATAAAGAAACCACCCAATGACATCTGTCTGTCCCAATTACATAACACTGCAGACGTCATGCTGTTTACATGGACTTCAGATGTACACTACCAGCCAAACGGTTTTTAAAGAAGTCTCTTCTGCTCACCGATGCTGCATTTATTTGATTAAAAATATGTTGAAAACAGTTGTGTACAATTTTTTTTTCAGGAATCTTTGATGAATAGAAAGTTAAAAAGACTTTTTAACCAAAGTCCAAAATCCATGACTGGTAGTGTACATAAAAATATTAATTATAGAAAGGCTGTCAGTATTGTTTTGGAACTGGCGCACCGTGTAGGTATCACTTCTGTTTCTCAGTCAAATTCACATTTATAAATAATCTCAGGTTTGCCAAATATCAGTCAGTAAACAGCATTATTATGTGTTTATTTCCTCTTCATCCTTTCACCTATTTTAGTAGATGACAAAATGACACCTGCATGTTTGATAAAGATGTTTCTCAGTAACTCACAGCCACATTTGTGCTAAGGGAAATTTTAATATAATTATAAACGCAGGTGTCGATGACTCATGTCAAGTGTTCATGTCAAAGCTCTGAATAGATGCAAGCAAGAAATTAACCTGAATTTTTTTATTTTTTTTGTCTTTTTGCAAACATGGAAAAAAAAATGGCATTTCCATTTCAGATTTGAGCAAAACTTTTGCGATATTTTCTAAATGGCGATAAAAAAACGTCCTCATTTCTGCTTTGAGTTTCTGGCATTTCTTAGTGGTTTAGAATCCAGTATTCCTGAAATTCTTTTGTCTTTTATAAGTTTAATAATTGTAGTTTCCATTGGAGTTTTGTGAAATATTGCTTTTTTGAATTGTCTGAAAAACCACCTCATGCGAGCATAAAAAAACTTTTGCAATATATGGGAGTTTTTGCGAAATTTGCGCGTTCCCCTTCTTTACCCCCCCGCCCGTCAGTGAAACTACTAGTGTCGCGGAGCGGGCGTGTTGCGGCTACATGGTGTAAAAACAAATATATAATTTTTTTTAAACTTATGACATTTAAAAAAAATTTTTATCTGAAATGTTTTTTTTTTCCCTCACACAAATTCTGTGTTTTTTTCTGGTAATCAAATGAAATTAAACAAACTTTTTGTCAAACAGCGTGCTGCACAATGAGCTTTACTGGTCGAATTAAAACATGGAAGAAAAATTGTGATTATTCCTTAAAAAATAAGGTTTTGATGATAATTTATTTGTATTAGTGTTATTATTACATTGAGACGCATCTAAATTCTACTGTACAACATATATTTCTGTCAAGTTAATCCGACCTTTTATTTTAACGGGTTGGCGTGAAGACCTTTGAGTTTCTATGTGTTTAAATGCTCATGAAGTGACTTTCAGAGAGGATCTAGAGAGATCTGGAGAGGAAGTTCATGCATTCATGAGCGTCACACATGCTTCTGTCTGTGTGTGTGTGTGTGTGTGTGTGAGGTAAATGAAACTGCGTGTCGTCTGCACCATTCATTCACACAGAACATACAGGATTCGTATTTAAATATTTTTGCAGTTTAATATTCACACACACTTGTCTATATTGCGATTTGATTTCAAGTGTACTGAACTGCTTTTTATTTTTCACCGCGGGCCGCACTCCCAAAACACGGCTATTGATTGAACATTAAATGTTGTTCAGCATGAAATCAGGATATTGCTGTAGATTCCCGGGCCTCGTTTCAAATTCCTTCATTGCATCAGATCATTTGAGAAATATTGTGTAAGTTAGGCCTTTTTGCAATCACTGTAGGAGCCATTTTGAGTTTAGGGTTAATGTCTCTTTAAATGACAATGACGTGCATGTCTCTTTAAATGATAATGACGTGCATGTCTCTTTAAATGATAATGACATGATAATGACGTGCATGTCTCTTTAAATGATAATGACGTGCATGTCTCTTTAAATGATGAGCATAAAAGTGAATATTGCATCCGATGACCCCTTTAAAGTAGTCCATATGCACTGAATATTCACATGCATTGACCTCGCTGTGTTTCAGAACGACCGTGGCGGTCCGAAGGCTCAGCTGCAGAACAGCTGGACCTCGATGATCTACGCCCGCCTGTCCTGTGGGAGAGGCTATGACTTCACTCAGCTGGTAGATGTGGCCACACTACAAACGGACGACGACATCAAAATTTATGCGCTTTTCAGAAACTATTGGTAAGGCAAACACTTCATCTCATGCTTTGCAGTTTAGAGATTATGTGTGAGACGTCACGTCAGCCGGAGCGACTGTGGTTTACACACACTGAGCGACAGCTTTTCTTTGCAGCCCGAATGCTGCGATAGTCGAGACACAACTATTGAAAATCTGGAATCTGAGGAGCAAACAAAACGAAACATTGAGAAAATCTCCTTTAAAGTTGTGCATTTATGTTCACGATTGTGCTGCATTCACTCACAAAAATACATGTTTTATATATTTGCGGTAGGACATTTACTAAATATCTTCATGGAACATGATCTTAATATCCTCATGATTTTTGTCATAAAAGAAAAATGTATAATTTTGACTCATACAGTGTATAGTTGCTATTGCCACAGATATACCCGTGCGGCTCCAGACTGGGTTTGGGATCCAGGGTCACATGTTGTATTGTTATATTTTGTATTGACAAGTCAATTCAATATTTATCATCGTATATTCTGCATAATTGGACGTTTTAAATAAACACTGACAAAAAACTACACAAGTTTTAGTGCTTGATGATATGATGATATATATAACAGTGATATGAGTGATCACATGGGTTTAGAGCTATATTGTGTTTATATAATGCCTGGCTCACACTTTCGGCCGATTTATGCCCGATTATTCCCGAGAATCGGAGAAAAAAATCTTGTCGAGGATCTCGATCGGTTGCGATGTTCGGCGCAGATTATCTGGTAATGTGAGGCGTTCACAGATCGAATCTTGCCCCTCCCGATCCGCTCTAACACAAATCGGGCTCGCCCCGATCATATCAAACATGTTTGTGAGAGAGAGGGGACCGTTTGTTTGTGTGCGTGAGAGAGAGAGGAGAGAGAGAGAGGAGAGAGAGAGAGAGAGAGAGAGAGAGAGAGAGAGTTTCTCAAAATCAAGAATGCAAAGAACGGACTTGTGTTCTTGGGGAGAACGCTCTTGCTAGTTGTTCTAGGAAGAATGAACTCACAAGGTGACGAGCACACAGAACGCTGCTGACAGTTTGAGACGATGTGTTCTTGCTGGTATTGCGCAATAATACCCCCGCACAAACGCCGTCTGCAGAGAGAGAGAGAGAGAGAGAGAGAGAGAGAGAGAGAGAGAGAGAAATAATACCCCCGCACAAACGCCGTCTGCAGAGAGAGAGAGAGAGAGAGAGAGAGAGAGAGATACAGGCTGAGTGACCACGGTCTGGCTGTGGAGAGAGGACGGCACAGGCAGAGATGGCAGCCGCGAGAGCAGAGACTGTGTTCACTGTGCTCTCGGAGAGAGGTGGAGACAGAAGAACACTTCCTCATACACTGTGATCACTATCACAGCATTAGATCGGACTATTTCTCTAGATTCCAACAACTAGAACCAAATTTTATGACATTACCAAATTCAGATAAATTAAATCATATTTTGGGAGAAAACTCTAGCTCAATCACAACAGCAGCAAAGTATGTAACAGCCTGCCACAAACTACGAGAGTCAGCCAGTGGACAAAACTAAAGTCTGAATGTTGGTACAAATGTACAAAAGTGTTTTTATTTTTTATTTTTATTTTTATATATATGAATGTATTCATACATTTGTTTACGGATTCATTTTATTGATCTGTTCATTGCCAATGTAATGGCCAATGCTTTGGCAATACTGTACAAGTCATGCCAATAAAGCTCATTTGAATTTGAATTTGAGAGAGAGAGAGAGAGAGAGAGAGAGAGAGAGAGAGAGAGAAATAATACCCCCGCACAAACGCCGTCTGCAGAGAGAGAGAGAGAGAGAGAGAGAGAGAGAGAGAAATAATACCCCCGCACAAACGCCGTCTGCAGAGAGAGAGAGAGAGAGAGAGAGAGAGAGAGAAATAATACCCCCGCACAAACGCCGTCTGCAGTAGCTACGCAAACATAACGAGAATTATTGACGATAACAGCCAGGCTTTATCGCCCAAGCCTACCCTCAGCTCAAGGGATTACTCTACAACTGTACACTACAATGTAATGTATATTCATAACAATAAAGCAACGCCTGTCTCCTTTCATTCTGCTTCTGTTGTTTGTTTGTGTATACATCACTAGCCAACGGTGGGGAAAAACGCCGGTAAAAGGCAATGGTCTCTTGACTGTGGGGGCTCGCTAGATAACTTAACACCGCAGGTGCTTATGGAGATTCTCACTTCCGAAAACGTTTGAGCACATTTTCGATTCGGCATAAAATTTCGTAAAAATGCCAATATTTTAAATCTACACAGTTGATTTCTCGCATCAAATGTCCTCAGAAGTGAATTTAGTGATGAAAAATAGCGTACGAAATTGTAGAAAAACAACGTTCTGTATCGACCTGCCTCTCCTTCCTCGAAATCCGAAATGAATGCTGGGATATTTCAGCCGTCAAGTTCACACAAGTTACCAACCGATGCATCCTCGGTAGAATGGACGTGTCAAGAACACTTCCGGGATTTTTAACCGTTCTTGCCATAATGCAAACGTGTGTATTGGGACAGTACTTGGGCCACAAAAGATGACGTTTCACAAGAACACAAGTGCAGACAAGAACACAGATTGAGAAAGGCCCAGAGAGAGAGAGAGCGCGCAAACCATTGTTTAACGTACCAGTAGACACATTTCTTCCAAATAGCACCAATTGTATTTTCATTTTACAGCACAGATCTACACTGTAACGTGTGCCAATATCGCTTTTGACCTAGGCAGCCAATATTATAACGGTAAAAATTCTAGCACACTACGATAGTAATAAGGTCAATTAAATTCTTACCTGCATTTCTCGTTTCTCGCTGAAGAACTGACAATCCACGTTGAGCCCGTCTCCCCAACCATTTTCTCATCCACACTCGTTTATTCTTCCGCTTTTGTTTTTTTCTCACAACAAACGATCATTATTGATACAGCAAGTTTTCGTGTTACAGTATCCATTTTGTTTACATCCGCTTTCCCGCTTCCGATCTGCTGCGTAGATCACGTGAGGCGCTTCCTCTGGCACGATAATCTTAGTAACATTTAGTAGTGTGTGATGCGCCGCGATTTTCAAATCTTGTAGTATGAGCATGTTTAAGATTTGAGGGAAGAAAATCTGCAGAGATTCTCCTAAAGTGTGTGTTGCAACCAGATTTAAAAATCCGTTAGGATTTCAAAACTCCTGTAGTGTGACTCACATCAGTGTAACGCTAACATGACTGATGGTGAGTCACATGATCCTGTTGAATCGAGGGTTTGTAACATAAATGTCTGTCATTTAACGCAGTTCCACAAACACTCAGAAACCAAAAGAGAAGTGTGTGAAGTGTGACGCTCTGTGTCTCTATTTACAGGAACATGAGTGCTGTGTGTGTTTATAACATGACTAAAATCAGCACCATCTTCACTTCCTCTCAGTTCAACTCCAGCGGCGTCCCTGCGGATCACCGGCCTGGAGCGGTAAGAACTATGCCGTCACTGGAGCCATGCTGCTTTATTGCTAGTAGAACTATATTATCGCCCAGCTGTAATCTGCTAAATGAGACTATAAGGCATGACGATATTAGGGTATTATAAACATTAACATCTTGAATTTCTGAACAATGTTTATTGTGATAAGCGCTATACAAATACATTTGACTTGTACTGTCAATATTGTATGGAAGCTTGTTTGTTTCCACCACAGAATAAAAAAAAGAAGGTAATTTCGACTTTTTATCTCACAATTGTGTGATATAAAGTTGCAATTGTGTGTTATAAAGTCAGAATTGTGAGATATAAAGTGAGAATGAGATATAAAGTCAGAATTGTGAGATATAAAGTCAGGATTATGAGATATAAAGTCAGAATTGTGAGATATAAAGTCAGGATTATGAGATATAAAGTCAGAATTGTGAGATATAAAGTCAGAATTGTGAGATATAAAGTCAGAATTGTGAGATATAAAGTCAGAATTGTGAGATATAAAGTCAGAATTGTGAGATATAAAGTCAGAATTGTGTTTTATTCTGTGGCGGAAACAAGCTTCCATAATAGTCACTATGGAGCTCAACAACTTCCTTCTTCAGCAACAGAGTGTCATTTATTTTCTGTGTACTTCATTCAGTTTATGAGGGTAATGGATGAACCACACACCTCATAAACTGAATGATGTAAGCCAGTCAGTCTGGGTTTTTATAGCATACATCAGCGCTTCAGTTCTCGATAGAGATTCTGAATGACAGTCTTGAGCCGAATGTTGAGCTCTGATCATGTATCATCTTTCCCATTCCTTCGAACTAACTACTCGTGGTTCTTTTAGTGTGTCGCTAACAGTGCTAGTCTGAGCTCTGAGGTTCTGAAGTTCATGTCGGGCCGTCCCGAGATGAAGGATTGGGTGATGCCAGAGAACGGACCCCTGCTGTTTAGACACCGCCATTACACACACATCCAGGTGGACCGAGCACAACACGACACCGTCCTGCTTCTGTCTCTAGGTACGTGAGTCTGTCACTAAAGATGGGAACCTTTACGATTCCAGGGGCCAGTTGCATAAACTTAGCCACTATGTTAAGACCGTGTCTTAAGAACTAGCAGTTAGACACGAGATAATCAGGGCCCTATTTTAAGGATCTAAGCCGGATTCAACCCATGTGATAATGAGCGGATGAGTTGAATCCGGCGTGTTTGATTAGGGAGACAAAGAAAACGTGCAGTGTTGGGGGTCCTTCAGGAGAGGTTTGGGAAACACGGGTCTAAAGCACAGGGCGCAAGTGCAGTTAGGGTGTGTCCGAATCCAGTTTTGCTAGTTTAACAACGGGACAAATGGTCGGCGCTCCCGGCGCTGGTCTAAAAGTGTCATCTCTATTCTCTTAATGAGTAATGTGTGTGTTTTGTCTATTCTCTTAATGAGTAATGAGTGTGTTTTGGGCATAAGTCTCATCTCTCATTCCCTTTAAATGCCAGTTGCGCTCGCGCCATGGCAGATTCGCTATTTACATGGAGGAATTTGATAGTGGAAAGACCGAACGCGTCTCCAGAGTGCAAACGGATCTGCTCGTGCGCGAGGTTAAAGCTGTGTGTGTGTGTGTGTGTGTGTGTGTGTGTGTGGGTGTGTGTGTGTGTGAGTGAGAGAGGTTAAAGCTGTGTGTGTGTGTGAGGATTCCACCATATCTTTATGTACACAATAATAATCTTTTACATTGTAATCCTTCTCATTTTAATATTTGGCATGTTTGTGTGATGCTGGCATCCCTGTGTGTGTAATAAGTAGAGTGTGTGTGTAATAAGCAGAGTGTTGCGCGTTGTGGAAATTACTAAAAAAATATTGCTTCATTGACTTTAGAGCAGGGTTCAGTTGGTCAACGGCTCAGTCCATTTCTGTTCCTCAAAATAGCAACTCACCAACAACGCTCCTGAACACACACTCGTTCTCAGACCCGCAGCTCAGATGGGCGCAAATGCATTTGCTATTTAAACAACGGAGCGCATAACGTGAAAATGATAACTGCGTCGGGCTGAAACTAGCAAAACACACTTGCGTCGCGCCGGGAGCTGCATTGTGCTTGGTTTATAATAGAGCCCATTGCCTTACTTCTCCAATTCAAATTAGACCGATCTACCTTTTTATGTGACTGGCTTTAAAAAGTAAGGACCTGTTTTGAAAAAAAAGGAAAAAAAGACTAACTTTTAAGACTAGTCCTCAATTATAAATGCGTGCATTGAATGATCCTAAATGTGAACATGCAACAGTTTCTGAAATATTCCTATGAGTGATTTATAAAAGTTCAGAATGCATTCCTCTCTATTAATCACAGCTTATCTTAAAATTCCAGCGCAAATGTGAACAAGCGCATCATTTCCACATACAGAACTCCCACAAATATATCGTTATGGTTCAGAAGAAGTACGCCTTAAGACCTTCTCATAATGTCGGATTATTTTAATTATTGGTACAAGAGTGGAAAAGTCTTTAAGTTCATAAGTGGACAGCATTGCTGAGTATTTTCTGCTTAAAACTGCAGTGAACCAAAGAAAGTCTCAAAAACACGGTTTGAAATCGCTGGTGTTTCTGACGTCACACACTACCTTGTAACCAATCAGATCAACGTGTGAGCAATCAGCTCACTCGATGAGTGAGTGGAGGCGGGGCTCATTTGCAAATTCATAGAACCGCGAATACTAAATGAGGCAAGGCTGTCGAGTTACAGTCAAGATATTTTAAAGCATAAAGATTTTTTTTTTCCAAGGAAAAAACGCTTAAATATGTAATTTTGATGATCAAAGATGAGTTTTAAGGGATGCAATTATTGGCTACAGGCGGACTTTAAGATGATTTGGCTCATCATGAGTCATTATTCTTGCCACGGTTTATCTTTATGAGTTGCTTCTTGTTGAACATCCTGCTCCGTGTCACCTTAGAGAAGATAAAGGGTGTAAATGCAGTTTCATCATTCATGTTGATTTAAACTCATATCAGTTTCACATTAAATGACCAGCTGCTACAGGAAAAGGCATGGACATGTAATTGCTAGAAAAATGTAATGAATCATTGAAAATGTTGTGTTAGTCAGAAGACTGAGGCTGAATGAATGATAAGTGTGTGAGGAGTGTAGTATGACTCAAAGTGAGGTGTCTAACTAGGGGTTTTATTGAGGTTATGCATCGATGTCACTTTACCACCGGATCTCCCTCTCTCAGCCACACTGGATTTAATAGAGCAAACTGAGAAAACACGCGTAAAACAAACTATTATCAGTTTAAACCGAAGGTTGGACTCGATATAGTGTTCATTACAACTTCCTAAAGATCCAGTGATCATGGATATTGACATGCGGCAGGAATCGTGTTTCCTCACATTTATATGAGCCGGATTTCCACGCCGGGGAAATACATAAAGCCAATATACCTGTGAACACCTTATATAAACACAATATAGCTCTAAACCCATGTGATCACTCATATCACTGTTATATATATCATCATATCGTCCAGCACTAAAACTTGTGTAGTTTTTTGTCTGTTTATTTAAAACGTCCAATTACGCAGAATATACGATGGTAAATATTGATGATTTTACAATACAATATATAACTATACAATATATAGGGTGTGATTTTACCCCTAAATTCAGCAAATTGACACAAAAAAATAGAAAATCCAGCTTTCTCTGCCTGGAGTCGTTGTTTCGGTGAATTACAGCGATCATTTGCTTCTCTGTTCTGTTGTTTTCAGCAGTCTGTAAAAACATACCTCAGATTTCTTGTCAAATCTATTTATACAGTCGATCTCAAAGCTCTTTCCCGGTTTAGATGCGTTTTGTCTGTTTTTCAAGGCATTCACGCTGTAAACAAATGCTGTCGCTCAGTGTGTGTAACCAGTCACATCATTAGGCATCACGAAGGCCGTTACAAACGTGATGCTTCAATATATGGTCAAAATCAAAGTCTCATATGTCAGTGCCTCCAGAAAAACATGATTATGCGATCGCATGATTCAATGCATAATCAGCCAAAGTCCGCATATTTATGTGGGGGGCGCATTTTTTAACATACGCCGCACTTTGCAGATTTCTGCGCGCAAAATACGCGGGCTCGCGCATTTTTTTTGCAAAAAGTCACATATATCTTAGCAGAAAGTTGAAATATTTTGCGTTTTAATCACACAAGCGCAGCCATTTGCCCTGTTGCCATGGGAACGTTATGAAGTGACGTAATTGCGCGGCATCATTGAAAAGTTGCAAACCCCGTAATGCTGATGAAACCATGATGAAGCTCGCAAATCATTCTCATTTGCCAACAAATATAAGCGCAAAAGACCGCGCAAAGCAGTTTCCCAGTGCGTCACATGACAGTGGGGGCAAATTATTGTGTACTCCGTGCAACTGTGTGTCGGACCACAGGCGGAAGTCGACGCTGGACAACCACTTCACCACTTTTACAGAAGTTGTAGCATATTCATTTTGTAAAGCTACAGAACTTGTTCGACTCATCAATGTTTTGTAAGTTTGAGTGTGTTTATTAAGGTCTGAAATAAAACAAGATGAGAACTTAAATATTCCCAGCACTTTATGTGAGGTAGTGTGCTTGCTTATCATAGGAAGTAATAAGATATTACTCTTTACATTAAAGTAGTAGCCTAGTGAATAAGGTGTTACCGCAGTCATTGCAAGTTCCCGCAATTTCATCGCATAAAAATCCTGCATATTCCAACGGATCGCAACATATAAAATGTGGAGTCGGGTATCTCGAATCCTTCCCATATAGAGATGTTTGTATGACGTGCATGTGACAGACCGGTTAGTTATATGTCCTGTTGTTATATCAAAAGTGTTCTTATTTTCTCACAGAAAGTGGAGGTGTCCATAAAGTCCTGGAAAAGTCTGTTTTTGTGATTGCGGAGTATCTGCCGTTTGCACACGGGACACACATCACCGGCATGCTTCTGGACGCTTCTGAGGTACGACACACACAATATCCACTTCCACATGATGACATAAGCACCTAAATGCATGCTAGAGTAGAAGAAGATGAGAATGATGACAGTCTCCGACATCATGGGATGCACGATCTGATCAAATGTATATTTTTGATCTGAACAAAATGTTATTCAGTGGATTGTTATTATACTGTATATATGATGTGCGAACATCCAATGCTTTAAAATATACAGTTATTTATGTTGTTTAATTTTGCCTTTTAATTACTCTGAAGATGTAGATTCTAGGGATGCACGATATATCGGTATCAGCCGATATATGCTATTTTTTTATGTTATCGTTATCATATTTATAAATAATGGATAATTTCCTTCAGCTGAGACTCTTCAGATGCGCACTGTTCAACATGATGGTATTAAATTGACAGTTCGCAAAGACCCGCCCCCCTTAGTTACTGTCGCTATGTCCAACAAGCCACGCCGCTCTCACACACACACCATATTCTCATGCAGTGAAAAACACATCGTGGAGCAGAGAGACACTGAACACACACTGACAGACACAGACCAGGTTACTTTTGATATTAAACATATTAAACAAAGTCTCACCTTTCAAATTTGGTCATTTTTAAAAAGAAATTTAAACAATAAATGCCATTTTGTGGCTCTTTAATGTGTGTGTCAGATCGCTGTGTATCTCAGTTAAAGCCGCTCGTGAACCGATCATCTCTTCCTTCTAGTTCATTTATCGCATCAAATAAACAGGAATGAACATCAGAAGGAATGTTGTTTTTCCCGCGGAAAGGCGTCAGTACACTCCGCTTCTCAAGCTCAAATCCTCCAGCGTTAATCTACTAACTCTCCTGGTGGCTTTGGCGGACAAAATGGCGGATGGCGAAGTATGATTGGTCAGATCACCTGTCAATCAAGCTCTCTGCGAAGGGTCAATTGCTTGAAATATGATTGGAATAACTTCAAACTACATAAAATTATCATGAGAACATTATACTTGTGTTTTGGCTTTTAATGGGGAGACTTTTTGTAATCAGGCTCTTAAAATGATCAAATCTGGATTTAGATTTATCGGCCAATATATCGGTAATCGGCTTTTAAAGGGCACCTATTATGACATTTAAAATGTTCCTAATATTGTTGTGGGAGTCCCCAACAACAGTTTTACATGCATGCAATGACAAAAAACACTTTTGTTTTCGTATAATATGCATTTATTTTTACCTGATTTGCTCACCGACTCCCAAATGAATCGTTCAACGACTCATTTTTCAAACCCCTCCTTTGCGCGACGCTAATCTGCGTTGATTGGTCAGATGACCCAGCAGTGTTTACAGAGATAATACTTATTTTTAACACGGAGTACAATGATGCTTTTATCAATTAAATTGTGTTATAATAATGATTATAGTCCACTGCTTTATAGTTTGTAGTAAAAAACGAAAAATAAGATAAAGAATTTAATGTTATGTTAGCGAGCATAGCCCAGAGTTCATATTGTAAAAGCACAATCAGTCTTTGTTTGCGTTAGCCCGATGCATAAACATAACGTTTTTACACACAAAAAATGCAGATTTACGTTACTACGAGGTATTACTCTATTCTTTAGACAACTCCGAAAACAACGACAAACACTTCACATCTCAATACAATTGCCATTGAAGACCTAGAAGCTAAACGGTGCTTACACAACAAACAAAATAATTATTAAGCATGCTACATAAAATATAAAAGCAAAAATTATTAATAACACTTACAGGTTGTGATACGGAGGAGGAAGCTGATGCAAATACACTTGGAACTGAACCTTCCTTCAATATCAACCGGCTCGCGAATCCAAGTTTGATTGCATTTAAAGCAATCGTCTTCAAAATGACGCGAACAAAGCACAAGGCTCGGACTATACTTCTGTGGTATAGTGAATTGTAGCCACTTAGTCTTCAAATGCTCCTCCTTGGGCAGATTAAAAAAGTTGTCTTTTGTGTCGCACTTCAGAACACAGCGTCTCGTCGCCATGATATTTTCCCCTGGCCTTGGAGCGCAATAATAAGTGGGCGTATCGTATTCAAATAACTTGACAAGTTGACGTCATCTAGTCAGAGAAAAAGCTTCGGTCTTCTAACGATTCATAAAAATGACTCAGAGTCGACTCTTACTTTTGAAAGACAATAACTTTATATACGGTGCACTTTCATATTTCAAACTTTGCAGGATGTTTTTGTTCACTTAGATCTATGTTACACACTACATGAAAGGTAAATTTCAAAATTCCATAATAGGTGCCCTTTAAATATAATGAATGATCAGTTATCGGCCAAAATGTCCGTATTTTGCATCTCTAGTAGACTCCTGAAGCGTGGTCATTTGTTAGTTTCTTAATTTGGTTCTTTAGAATCTATGATCGATCTTCATTCTTTTTAATCTCATAAATGTATCATTAGCGCTACTAATGTATCCGGTGTTTAATTTCTCAGAAGCGTCTGTTGGTGAGTTCCAGTGACGAGGTTGTTCAGATTGACCTGCAGGCGTGTGGTGTGTACGGAGATGAGTGCAGCGAGTGCCTGCTATCTCAAGACCCCTACTGCGCTTGGAGCGGTATTCACTGCACCGCCACTGCAGAGTAAGCCACACACACACACACACACACACACACACACACACACACACACACACACACACACACACACACACACACACACGCTTCCTTTCTGATAACAGATACTTTTAGCATTAGCCACAAACTTAAAGCCCTGTTAATAAAACTCATAGTAGCTCATGCACTCGTTCTTGACACACACGCTCTTGAGACATGCATGTGTGCACATGCTCCAGAACACACACTCACATACACACATTCTTGAGACATAAATGTGTGCACATGCTCCAGAACACACACACACACACACACACACACACACACACTTCCTTCCTGAGAACAGATACTTTTAGCATTAGCCACAAACTTAAAGCCCCATTAATAAAGCTTGTAGTAGTCTGTTAGTATATTGAAAGAAATGATTCTAGAGTGTTCTGGGTTGGTTGTGCGGTGTTTTATACTGGTTTGAGTCTCTCTGATCAGCAGTTACACACTCAAGTTTCAACCTTAGTGTTTGAGGTTTGTTAAAATCATTATGAGCACTAGTAGTAATGATGCCAGACTTGCAGTGTGCACATCCAGTGACACTGAATCATTCTTAAACCACATTATAACCACTGACAAAACTAACAACTCAACCACATCATACATATTTTCATATATTTACACTCATTTCCATATATATATACACCACTGAAACACAACTCCCCCCACACACACACACACACACACTGCATCATTCAAATCTATGCATATAAAAATGTAATGAAAGTAACAGTGATGTGTCTGGTTTTCCACAGGGGCCGAGGCAAAGACCCCCACGATTGCAGTAAGTCTGGCTCTGGGTTTTTTCCTCTGTGTGATTGGTCCCGAATGACATTTGCGGTGCTGACTATGAGTGGCTTTCAAAAGAACTCAACCCACCTAGGGTTCGTTACTGTGGTCTACATCACAGCTAAACCAATTTTTATGCTAATCATCAGGGCTGGGTATCGATTATTCAGTTGTTCCGATTTGATTCTGATTCACAAACAAAATTATGAATGAATAAAATTATGTTTCCTTATATTGTAATAAGGTTAAAGGAGAACTCCGGTCAATTTTAACATTGAGCTCAATCGACTACTTTGGACTTCGACCGAAAACAGGAAGTAAATACAGGTCTGTGCGCTTGTTGAATTAACATCATTTTTATTCATATCTTTCACATCTCCTGCAGTCAGATTCACCGTGTTCACTCTGAAGGAATCACTCAACATGGCTGGGCACTTGTATGACACATAAAGGATGATAAGAGAAATAAAAGCAGGTTTAAAATTAGACCCCATTCAAGTCAATAGGATGCAAATTTTAAAAAGAGGATAACACGGTGTAGGGAACACCGATTTTTGTCGTTGTTCTCTGTATTGACAGCACTCCAAATTTACTAAAAATTGAGCTCAATGTTAAAATTGACCGGAGTTCTCCTTTAAGACACCAGCGAAATTTAACAATTCTCGATTTCAATTTTAATACCACAGCTAAAACTACTAATATCAATTTCAAAGATTTATAAAAAAAACAAGTAAACGGTCATTCATTAAAAAAAAAAAGAACAAATAATTAAACTACAAGCAATAGCACAAATACATAAAGACAAAAGAACAAAGAAAATAATCAGTGCTTTAAAGGTTTAATGAAGATATTTAGTACCGTAAATATATAAAACATGTATTTTTGTGAGTGAATGCAGCACAATCGTGAACATAAAATGCAAATGTTTACATTTTTTTGCTCCCTCAGATTCCAGATTTTCAATAGTTGTGTCTCGACCAAATATTGTCCTAATCAGTGTTGGGGAAAGTTACTTTTAACAGTAATGCATTACAATATTGTGTTACTCCCTTAAAAAGTAACTAATTGCATTACTTAGTTACTTTTTTAGAAAAGTAATGCGTTACGTTACTTTTGCGTTACTTTTTTCCCCACCTGGGCTGGGCTTGTTTTTTTATAACACAAAAGTGATATTTTTGGGCAAATGTAAAAACCCTTTCACACGAAAAGTGAAATAATAATCCTCCGGCTGAAGGACATGTGTACCGTAGAGGAAAGCACACAAGCAAACCTTTATATCTATCTATAGTCATTTCTGCTTATTAAACTGAATCATCGAAGGTCAGAAGCAAGTACATTGGTCAATAAAGTGAGATTAAATGCATAAAAATGTATGTTTTATTTAACATATTAAGTTATTGGAGGTTTGCATATATTCTGATTCTGCATTTCACTGATTTTATTCATTATGAGGAATATTTAATATTTTTTTGTGCAAGTGAGATGAGTAAATGCTTACATTTAGTCTAGAACTACAATAAACATCATGTACACACACACACACACACACACACACACACACACAAACAACACCTCTGCACTTTGATTTGTCTCAACATGAGGACAGGAGAGCTGTCAGTCAATAAATGGGAAAACAAAGTAACTTGCGTGAACATTTGAACAAGTAACTCAGATATTTTGTTGTAAATTTAAAAGTAAAAGTAATGCGTTACTTTACTAGTTACTTGAAAAAGTAATCTGATTACGTAACTCAAGTTACTTGTGATGCGTTTCCCCAACACTGGTCCTATCCTAACAAACCATACATCAATGGAGAGATTATTTATTCAGCTTGTAAAAATCTCTATTTCAAAAAATGGACCCATGTGACTGGTTTTGTGGTCCAGGGTCACATATTATGAAACGATTAATCAAAAAATAGATTTGGGAAACCCTGCATTCGAGTCGGACATACTAACACCACGATAATGAGTCAAATAAAACATTTAGTTAAAACTATTTCTGCTTTTGGTATTAAATGAACTACATTTATAATCGACAAGCTTCATTCATCATCTCAGAATGATGAATATTATCTCTGAACCTGTGGTGCATTCTGGGATTGCCAGCTCAAAGGATTTAGTAAAAGAGTTAAATGTTTTCAGAAATATCCATTTATGTGAATTCAGCACATAGTAACATCACATGACCGTCTGTTTCCACAGAGATGCCTTCAGCCGAACCGTCAAGGACTGAATCTAGAGCTGAGTCAGTGATCTATGTCCCGCCGTCCTCTAGTCACTTCCTGCTTTGCCCGATGACATCACATCACGCCACGTACCACTGGCTCCACGGGCACCGGCGTGAGGAGTGTGTTCGTTCGGATCAGGGCTGTTTGTATCTCATCGAACGCATGAACGAGACTCACGAAGGGTCGTACACATGCTTGTCTTCAGAGAACGTCTATAACAGGACCGTCGCCCATTACGAGCTTAGCTTGAGCCGGTCAAACGCTCACCGTCTCACTCCTGTAGTGTTACTTCTGCTCATGGTGATGTCACTTCCTGTTTTAGACTTTTGAAAGTATTATCTGACCCTGAAGTTCAAGGGCGGGTCCGAATACCATTTTTTGAGCTTTGAAGCTTCGGTAGTAATGAACTTTGAATATTCGAAGCTTAAATAAAATGTAATAAATAAAAACGAAATTAATATAGAAAAACGAAATTTAAATGAATAAAAACGAAATTTAAATGAATAAAAACGAAATTCAAATAAAAACTAAATTTAAATAAAAACGAAATTTAAATAAAAACGAAATTTAAATATTTAAATTTTGTTTTTATTTATTTAAATTTCGTTTTTATTTATTTAAATTTCGTTTTTATTTATTTAAATTTAAATATAGAAAAACGAAATTTAAATAAATAAAAACGAAATTTAAATAAATATTGCATTGTGGTGGAAAGGAGAATCGTTGCCGCTGTAAGATAGTACCTACTTTTTCGTATTATATTCCGTTTTGTGATACCCAACAACATAAAATATAATGGATAACAGTTTAAATGTTTATTACCAACAAGCAAATTGCACAAATTCGTTGAAAAATGAACCCTGCAACACGGCCTTTAAGTATTATATTTCACCAGATTTTATAGTGTACAACATATACAAGCGTGAATGAGAACCGTTTCAAGGGGGATGCCAGGTGTGCAAAAAAGAATATTCGAATGTCAAATTTTCAAATCGAAGACCAACCCACCGAACGAATATTAGGGTCCAGCCCTATAAAGTTCCTGTCAAATCGGGTCACCTTTATTTCTAAAGCGCTTTATACAATAGAGAGAGTTTCAAAGCTGATAAACGGGAATACAATGATCAGTGATGCAAGTCAGACAAGTGCCATTGTTCAGCTGAAAAATTATCCATATGCTGGTTAATATTGATTATTATTGCCAGAGCCTTTTCTATTCTTACATTTTGATGAAAGATTATACAGATTTTGGTATTTACAATAATTTGCACTGATGAATCACTCATGTGACCTGGACTTTTATAAGTGAAAAGGGTATACTCCCAATATTTACAGTAGGCCTATATGAAATGTGCAATATCATAAGAATCTAGTTAATCATCAGTCATTAGAGTATATAAACACACGAGGTGTGGGAGAGGATGTGGAGAGATTATATATTGTTGTTGTTTTCATGATCAGCAGTGTTTAGTCATGTGATCTAGTCAAACATTCAGACACAAACTCAATTTATGTTCCTCTTGATCTTAAAAACACTTTTTATCTAAACGAGGTACTAAAATTAAATAACAGCTTTTCAGAACTATCCAAAGAAGTTATAATTTGTATCATGCTCTGATCACAACATTCCCAGAATTCCAGTTTATCAGCAAAAATGTGTCTGAACGTTAGACTCCATGTGTATTGTTATTTATAGTGTTAATAATCCTTGTGCATTGTTCAAATTCACTACCCTTTCGTTATGTTCGTGGCTGAAAACAGCCACTACTTTAAACTGCTGTAAAAATTTATCAGATAAATATATATATATTTTTTTTTTGCATAAATCTATTAATCAACCTCAGTCCTGTTCAAAACTACTAAATGTTTTTAAAAAATTCAAGATTTTAACTCTTTAATTGCAAAATTCATAAATTATGTCACTGATTTGGGGGGGGGGGGGGGGGGGTTTGCACCAAAATACTTATTTTCAATATAAAATGTGATCGTGGACTGGATTTTTTTTAACCTTTTATCACAGTCTTGGACATGTCAAAGATTAGAAACAACATTGGTTTTGATGCATTAATAGTTTTTGTGCAGCATCAGATTTTAACTTTTTCTCCCTCATTTACTGTACGAGACTGTTTTTAATAGATTAATAGATTTATGCAAAAAAAAATAAAAAAAATATTGATCCGATACATTTTTACAGCAGTTTAAAGTAGTGGCTGTTTTCATAACGAAAGGGTAGTGAATTTGCCCACAGTGTACTGTTGAGTTTTTGAAAATTTTCAAAGCATTTTCCAAAAATATGTGTCAAAATAAGATTTGTCACCAAAAATCATTCCATTTGCTGAAACACAGAGAAAGTTATGGCCAAATTAAGACTCAAAAATACCCCATAGTGGATGAAAACATCCCCAACAGCACATAAGGGTTAAGACAAACAATTTATAATTTAAGATTATTAAATAAGTTAGGTTTAGATTAGTTAGTTAGGTTAGATTATTAAATAGTAGTCCCTGTCAAATAAATATAGATAAAACTGACTGAAAGTCATATTTATTTTGAGTGAAAGATATGAAAGGACTAACAACCACTGTGACTAACTTGGTTTATATATATATATATTTTCTAAAGGACAATGTATAAATTGGCACAAATGTTTATTTTTTCTCTCTTAGATGCTTCCTGATATATATTTATATTTATATTGCACTGTGAACTTCCTCCTTTTAAATGTTTCAGAAAACTGGAAAAAAACAGTCATGAAACTCTTACTGGAAAGAATGATGATGAATGCTTGTGGATTCTCCATTGCACACACTGTGGTCTCTGAATAAAGACTTCTGTGAAAGCTCAAGCGACCCCGGTTGTTTTAACACTCTCTCCACAGTCAGGAAGTGACTTAGCATCTGAATCTCACAGATGCGGTTCTGAACACAGGAAACCCAGCAGATCTTAAAGCTGCAGTCTGTAGGTTTCCCTCTGTCGCCCTCTCTGTTAGAAATCTGCCATTGCAGTAATTCGCGGGATGCTTTACGGGGGTTGTGCCTCGGCACGGCACAGCGCGGATGAATCCGGTGTTCTGAGGAGAATGTGTGGCGTTCAGTCGCCGCCGGTGTGGATACTAGCATAGGACGCACTGGCATTCGCAATCACAGATTATACTTGACCAACATAAGAGTTTCCACGGGGAAATATTCTGAACACGTAACATCCACTGTTCTGACCAAATAAGGGGTAAAAGCATTGCAGTAAAAGGGCTGGGGCGGTATGGATTTTCCTCTTACCGCGGTTGAAAAGCAAGAAATTCCCGCGGTATAGCGGCACACCTCTTTAACCCCCCACCCCCACCACGATAGAGTTTCACGCAAACACCAGCGCACACACCAGAGGCTAAGGCAATTAAACATAAGGAACACGTTTATTACATTTATTATTTAACATTTAGAACAGAAGGAATGATGTCTAAATAAAGTGCTGGCAAAACTAAATAGCCTATAGGCTAGGCTATGGTTTACATCCCAGTCTTTATATTTTTTGCTAAACAGACTTTGTTAAATGTTGTTACCTCAGAAAAAAACGAGCACACTTTGAAATAGTCAAATTTTCATCTGGCAGTAATTTGGCATGGACCAATCACTGAATAGATTTCCTTATTAAGAATATTCTCAGATACATTCATGTTTCCAACATGTCTAAATTACAAAAGATTATATTCCATATTTATGTATACGTAATAATGTGATTTTATTATTTTAATTGAATCTATGTTGATTATATGAAAAGTGAACAGCATGAGTAGGATCATAAGATGGGTCAGAGATGATTCTGGAAACTTTATTAAGATTTGTTTTGTAGAAAGCCTTTCTTTAAATTGAATTTCGTTTTGTATAAATTGTATCTTAATTTTAATCACTGTTTCATCAACCAATTGCCTGGAATTAATAAATAAGAAGCAAATATAGCAGACATATAATCAGGACGCGGAGGCGCCCGTGCGATCTCTTGCATTGCATTTCGTAGAGAAGACTTTACTCTGTGAAAATATTTATTTATTGTTGTCCCTATGAGCCGATCGGAATTCTGGGGATACAACAGAGCCAATAGGCTGTACTAGCGACTTTAGCCGTTAAATATCTTTGCTGCATTGGATCAGTCTCCTTTCTAGAACAGCCAGGAGCTTTCTAGCCGGCAATCGAGCTACGGCAAGCAGAGAGGTCTGAACACTGGCTGGTTATGGACTTGCCCCCAAAAAATGTTTGGATAATTTTTAACCCCAAAAAGTTGCGAAATGCAGCTTTAAGTAACCTTAAAAGTTCACTGAGAAAAGCTTGTCACAATTTGTTTTCTTTTTTTTTTGGAAATGCCACGGCTGCACAGCTTTTAGGGTTCTCTTTGGAACATTATACTAACTAAATAGTGATTTACGATAGTTAAGAATAATATTTTCAAGAATTTGAATTCTTCAGTTTTATCTTAAAGGGAGAACATTCTAAAAAAATACTTTTGGGAATACAAAATACTCTTTAACGTTGAGCTAGAAAATACAATAAAAGAAGAATTTTTTTGTTTGTTTTGAAAACGCTTCATGAATCCAGTCCCAGGTTTGACATTAAAATGCCTTTGGTACTGAAGTTTCTAGAGCTTCACTGGAGGACAAAAGTTAAAGTATGTTCCTTGCACAAAGTTCACCGATTATGGAGTCATATGGATTTACTGTGATGGTTCCTTTATATGGTTTCACAATCTGTGGTCATGAAGTTCATGAAACTGAAATAGAAAAAAATTAAAATAAAAAAACACAAGCTAAATATTATTCTAGAATAAAAGCCATATTGAAAATAAATATATATATATATATATATATATATATATATATATATATATATATATATACCACAGTAGATATAAAGTAACACTTTATCTTAATGTTTAAACCCTGTGAACCGTACACAATGTCCAATGTTAAACCTTGTTTTTGTGGTAAACTTTAAAGGAACACTTCACCTCTGGAAAGATGAATGTGTATTTAAAATGGGTCATTTATGTAGAAGAAATGTGAAATTATTTTTGAATTTGGAGCCTTCTAGACTGAGAAAAGCCAGAAAATGTATTTTTGGCTTATGGGGATGAAAGACAACAACTCCCAGAATGCACTTGCTTCGCTGCCCTAGGAGGCCACGCCTACCGGTAAGAGATCGCAGTAAACAAGGCTATGCTACTAGTGAGTCTCCGTGAGTCTGCCCAGTATTTTGATGTCGCCCAAAATGTCCAGGATTCAGCTTCTGCGTTCTTCAGTCGCCATTCCTCATGTTTACTGTGACGAGCAGGAACGAGACTGACGGCCGCGGAGAACGATGCGAGCCCGGTTGCGTGATTACTGATGAGTGGCGCCGGCGCCTGTGAGACACACCAGTCTCGTATCTCTCACGGAGGAGCGGGAATTTTCTTAGCAATGTTAAAACGCACATCAAACGATCACTTGTTTAGCGTTCATGTAAACACTACATTCAGATTCACCAATCGGAATGAATTCAGTTAGATTGAAACAAAAGGTGTGCATGTAAACTATGAATGCGACTGCAGAAAGCAGAAGCCGAATCCTGGACATTTTGGACGATCTCGACGTTCGGACATGTCCGGGAAAAAGAGGATGGTCACCGCTACTACTCAGCTTTCTCCACAGAATAAGAACCTGTTAGCTTAGCTTCCAAATAAAGAATGGCTGACACTATATGTACATTCTGTGTGTGAGATCCCTCTATGGGCGGGTTGAAAACATGCGGAACAGCGCCTTCTACTGGATAAATGATGAGCTAGTGTTTGTAGTCTTACCCTTATTCAAAGAAATTTGACTTCCTGCTTTTTATGACGCAAATTGACGATTTTTGCGTCATAAAAAGCAGGAAGTGGAACACTTAAATCCTTATTTCTCCCATCTCAGGGGAAAATAAGGGAATAAACCATGACCATTCGAAAATGTGACTGGGTTTCTAAAGATACAAAGTCTAATGCAAATGGGTGAAGTGTTCCTTTAACATACAAAGTTCACAAGCATTTACATTGGATTTCTCCTAAATGAAGGCCTACCTTTTAATTAAAATGAAACAATGTTGTATTGTAGTCATGATGATCACAACATTATAGAAAACATGCACAAACCCAATGCGTGACGTCACAGATAAGGTTTAGGAACTTAAACCAAGCAAAGACAAACGAGTTATATATTAAAGACTCAAAAATGTCCAACAAATCCTACACGACGAGGCCTGAGAAGCACAAACCTCCTCCTGAGTGATGATGATACAAGAGAAAAATACAATCAATTAAAACTACAGCCAACAACTCAATACAAAAATCAGATTGAACATCACGTGTCATTCTCTCTCTCTGTGCACGAGCGCCACCTCGAGGTTCACCAGGAGTGAGTCACTCAACTCCACATGAAAACCACAGGACATGTGTCATTTCTTTCAGTTCTAGCAGTCAATTATAGATAAAGCCATACATATATAAAAAAGATATCTTTAAGCAACACATGACCGGTCCAACATAGGCTACATCATGCGAGAATAAAAAGCCTGTTACCAAAAATTGTTTGATTGACTGAATGTTTTCAGTAAAAGGCTACATTTCAAAACTGTATTATGTGACAGACGTTCAGAGAATGACTGAGAATCAGTAACATAATTGGGACATACCAAGTCATTAGAGATTAAAATGAGGAACTATAACTAGGCTACTTTCGATTTTTCCTCTCATAAACAGTCATTTCGACTTTTTGTGTCACAATTATTTACAAAAGACTTGTTTCTTATTTGGGCTTCATAGGGCATCATCTACATATTTCCAGACTAAAAATCTCTCACATATTCTGAGGTTTGTGAGAATACGTTCGTTGTATTTTAATTTCTGAGAACAGTTATTTTTCAAAAGCGCTGCACGCGGCTTTGGCGGCAAAATCAAGATCATAGCGATCATTTTCTAACATCACCACACACCCATGTAAATAAAGTATTCCTACCTATTTGTAGCAAATTTCATCGACTGCTTGTGGCGTTAAACTCTTCCTCATCTGGCCGAATGATGCGTGTTCATCACGGTTAACCGTCCTCAGGCGACGAAAACAACCAATTTGCCGCGGAAAAGCTAACGGCACATCACGTGACCATGACGTTTTATAAGCCGTCAAGTGGCTTAGCATTAATGTGCCCTGGTACTTTTTTGTTGTGTTTTTATATTAATTGATGTGACATACTTTTATGTTGTGAAATTTTAAATAAAGTGGAGGGAAAGTTTGCAGGTGCCTCTAAATGGCTGCGGGCGTCACGTGTCCTGACGTTAAAGGCCGCGTCTCAATCAGCTGCCGATCAGATTATTTATAGGCCTATGCTAAAATATAATTGGATAACAACAACAACAACAAAAATAATGTGTTGTGCCATGTATTGAGTTATGTCTCACTCACACTTCCAAAATGCTACGGGAACATAGTGAGATTAAATTCTCCCTGATTTTCATGGTGCATTGTGGGAATTTTTAGGGAGCAAATGTTTCAGTGCACACTGTAAGGATTTTACTATTGAGACATGACATCCCTTAAATCCGACGATTCTCTAAGTAGGTGATTGAGACTCTAGACCTGTATCTCTTGAGTTTAACATTGTTTGTTTGACAGGAATAGTTTCTTCTCTGATGCGCAGGAGTCGCCATATATTCAGGACTGACTGTTAAAAAACCTGTTCTGATTGTCCACTGATTGGACGCTGGAACCGTTTTATGGCTCTACAAAATCTGAAGCATTTTAAAGCAATGAGACACAGTCACAATAAAACAGGACAGAGAATCTGCACAATGTTTTTAATCCAGATCAAACAGAAGAAGAGCTGCAGCAAACATGGAGAAGCAATGTCCTGAGAATCGAGAGAAAGCACATCAATATGGCCTTCAAACCTCTTCCAGACCAGACAGAAACATCTGAGCAGACACGTGCGTACGTGTGTTTAATGCACCTGGTCACACACTACATCATCATGATACACACCTGTTAAAACAGACTCGATCTGGAGTGTGTTCCCCGTACACCGCCGTAACACGTGCTTCACTATCACAGTAGCATCGCTGGAGAAATCAACTATAGTCACGACTTCCCGGAAACCGTATTGTCGCAAATTGGTCGTTCAACCACGTTCGTTAACGATGTCACGCAGGTGATGGAGTGATAACTGCTGTTAAAGAATCTAGTTGAGATCAAATTAACGCTAGATGTTTTGCTATAAATTACGGACATGCATCTGAGGAATATTTCTATATTTTTCGCAGTTATTTTGCTTTATTTCCAGATTCAATCATAGACTCGTTCTTACGCACTCGAGCTCGTTCACACATGCGCTCTCTTCAGAAACTACACTTTAAAGCAACACTAAGTAGTTTTTCAACCTTCATGATATATTTCCAAGACTCTTGTGATGGTATATCGACTTACAATAGGTTGAATGACACGTCTGCCGTAGCCTGATGGGGTCTGTGTCCCTTTTACTGGCACTACGGAGCTTCGGGGTTCGGCTAGTAACCCGCGCACAAGAAGAACTCCAATATTCGACTGCTTTACGGCATACCTCACTTCCTCACATTCGGACACGAGAGCCCAACTAGCGCTTGTTTGCCGGCTGGTATAGCGCCTGTATGTTGTTGTCACGGCCGAAGCTAAACCGAAGGAGGCAGAGGTTTTGTCGGAGGAGACTAGGAAGAGAAAAAGGGAGAGTTATAAAATCAAAGTCCGGACGAGGATCAATATTGGTCCAGCGTTCGCTCGCTAGCGTGAGCTAAAGGAGGAGGAGGGGTGCCCGACCGATGCTAACTTGGCCGTCATACTGTTGAACTAGACATGATTAGATGGACAAAATCATCTTTTAGGATAACTATCCTAATGACTGCAGGCTGATAGTCATGTTTGTTTATTTATTTATTTTTCTGGCGAAACTGTCTTGCCTCCGGCTATAATGCAAATCGATTTTTCAAATTTGCAGATTCATCTATGGTTGCTTGATATTATAATATTGACGATATATGGCTATTACCTACCACACAAACATTGAATTGAATTAGCATATCCATTATGTAAAACAGTACCCAGATAGCAAACTGACATTGAATCAACGTGGAAACAACGTTGACCTGACTTTAAAACAACATTGTTTTGCTCATTGAATCAACGTCAGACACGCCATTCAACCGCATTTCAACGTTGAATCGATGTTTTATTTTCGACGTAATAGCGTTGACCAAATAGTGAACGTTGATTCAACGTTAAAATTTGATCGTTGATGGATACTGACCTTTACAACTAAAAATCAACTTTGAATCGACGTCTGCCTGCTATCTGGGTAGCCAATATGCTACTATAATGACGCTGGCTTGTAAACGTGAGCTACGCAATCTTTTATCGGCTTGTCAACAAATGCACGTATATCCCCTGGTGTAAACATGATAGATTTTGCGACATTAGGAGAAGACCAGTTTCCCAACTGTAGGGGGACCCCGAGAGCAAAAGCTACTTGGTGTTGCTTTAAATCTCTCCACAAACTAAAAGACGTGAGATTTGTGTGTATTCTGAATAACACAGATTGCACTGAATGTCAGTTTGCTTATTCTGCTCAAGATCAGGATTTATTGAGTCCACATGTCATGCAAACATGAAGCTCTTCTTCTAACCACAGGAGATCTGTCACTCACACACACACACACACACCTCTGCGATACTGTTCGCGAATGCTCGTTAGAACGATAGTTTCGGGAAACACAGACTCGCTGAACTGATGATAACGACGAGATTTGCGACCGTAGTTGGCTAACGATGTTTTCGGAAAACACACTCCAGAAGATCTTCTAGGAGTCGATCATGACACTAAACACTCGCTTGTGAAAACAGCATCAAGAATAATGCAGTGACCTTTGACCTGGTCTTTGGTATCTAGCTGTGCAGGAACTGAAGGCAGTTTGTTTGGTTAAGGTGAGCAGGTTTGGCCACCTGATTGTACAAATGCAACAGTTCACTTTTGTTTGGTTTTGCCACAAGAAAAAAAAAAAAAAAGACACAAAAAGAAAGAATCGAGGGATTCACGTCCAGATTCCGCACAGTATTCGGGAAGCGCGTGTGCGTCCCGTCATCATGGCAGCATGAGGTATGTAGTGTAAATCTCCACACTTCACAACAACGCTTCATGAGTGATTATATTCATAGCATCTTAAAAATAATGAGTTCACTTAAAAACATCACAGTACTTCCTGAGAGAGACGCCTTCCTGCTGCGGAAAGCAAACATGTGAGATTGGACAATAAAGAGGAGGACGTCCATGCGGAGATCCTGCTTTGGTTTGTGGAATGATTTGATGTTACGCTGAGAACTTCATCACACCATTCATGGGTGAATCTCATGAAACCGCTGGGATATTTGTGTCCAAAATCAGCAGAAAGAAATGAGAAATTAATATATTTTGCATAAGGAAAATGTTGGACGTTTTAAATTGTGAGGCTATTATCATGACAAATAAATGCAAGAAATGTTAACAGTTCTAAAAACAGGCTTCAATTTCCTTGTAAAAAATGTATTATATTATATTAGTGGTGTCAAATCAATTAATCGTGATTAATCACATCTTACATAAAAGTTTGTATTTATATAATATATATATGCGTGTGTATATACACACACACACACACACATAATACATACACACAAATATATATATATTATACATTATATTGCATACTGTATATGCGTATATTAAATTGCTGTCAAATCGATTAATCGTGATTAATCACATCTAACACAAACGTTTGTAAATATATGTGTGTGTATATATATATATATATATATACACACACACAAATATATATTATATGTGTATATATATAAAGTTGTCAAATCGATTAATCGTGATTAATCGCATCTTACATAAAAGTTTGTAAATAAATAATGTGTGTGTACATGCATACAGACACATAAATAATTGCTTTTAAATCAATTAATCACATCTAACGTAAGTTTGTGTATATACATAAACTTGTTAGATGTGATTAATCGAAATTGATAGATTTGACAGCACTAATATATATACAGCACTCATATATACACACACACACTTATATATATTATTGCTGGCAAATCGATTAATCACATCTAACAAAAACGTTTGTAAATATATATGTGTGTATATATATATATATATATATATATATATATATATATATACACACACACACAAATATATATTATGTGTATATTTATATATATATAAAGTTGTCAAATCAATTAATCGTGATTAATCGCATCTTACATAAAAGTTTGTAAATAATGTGTGTACATACATACAGACATATATAATTGCTTTCAAATCAATTTTTTAGTTGATTAGTAAGTTTGTGTATATACATTAGATGTGATTAATTGCAATTGATAGATTTGACAGCACTAATATATATACATACATACACACAAACACACACACACACACACACTCACAAAATATATATATATTGCTGGCAAATCGATTAATCACGATTAATCACATCTAACAAAAAAGTTTGTGTATATACACAGATGTGATTAATCATGATGAATTGATTCGACAGCACTAATATATATATATATATATTTTTTTTTTCATGAGATTCACCCATTTATATTTAAAGCTTGCCCTGAGATCCAGATGAAATAAACGTAGAGCCGATCCCACAGCGGGCGGATCGCTCGTTCAAACATCGCCTGAGACATTCAGCTGGTTTCTGAGGTATTCGACTGTTGTTCTGAGAGACAGACGGGCTCTGACTTCATCAAGCGCTTGAGAGAACCGTACAGAAGGTCCCGGGAATTCCTTTTCCCGTCCTCGGGTCCAGACGGATGCATAGAAGAGAGTCAGTGAGGTCCCGTCATAAAACCACGTCAGCATTTCTGATTCTGACGAATTCAAATCGACACAAAAAAAACTAAAATAAAAACTCATTCAGAAAAGCTCTGAACTACAGATCCTGAGGTAAAAGACATTCCCGTAACGTTACGTTCCACGCTGAATGCTTGAGGTATGAATGTAAAATGAGGAAAAGTTGAGAGAAAAACAATCAGAAGACAGATCGAAACACACTCTAAATAAAAATCTTCAAGTTCTGTAAAATGGCCGCCGTTTGGCTGAATGTTCTGATTGTATTTAGCGTTTTCTTAAACGCCGGGCGTCGTTCATGAAACACAAGCACTAATTTCTCTATAAACCGTTCACAAATCCATTCTTACATTGCATTGATTGTGAGGTTTTACAGTGAGAGTGTTTTTGAACGGTTAACTTGTGATTCCTGAACGAGGCCCAGCGGTGTTGTTATGCGTATGTGTCGCTGTACGTGTGTGAAAACCGTAAATATGTTTCTAAACACGCGGGCAGCCGAGGTCGACAGGAGAGAATGAGGTACTGATTGTGCAACAGTTTGCGGTCGGCTCGGGTTACGGGGAGCCGCTGGTGGACGGGTCCGCGGAGCTCCGCCCCTTGGGGGAGGAGGAGGAGGCGGGGCTTTGGCTGGGGGCGGAGCTAGAGAAGGGTCGAGCTGGAGGAGCGTGAGACACACACACACCCGCAGATTTCTGCGCAAACAGAGTTCCTGTCATAGAAATACACATTTCAAAAAATTTTATTAATAGTGATGCACTGAAATTATATAGATATAATTATGCAATGCATTCTTGAGTGAATGAGTAAATGATGCCGTGCACACACACGCACGCACACACACACTCACTCTCTTTCTCTCTCTCTCTCTCTCTCTCTAAGACACACTTACACTCTCACACTCTCAGAGACAAACACACACACACACACTTACACTCAAACTCTTACTCTCTCTCTCTCTAAAACACACTTACACTCTCACAGATAAACACACACACACTTCCACTCACACACACACACACTCTCTCTCTCTCTCTAAAACACACTTACACTATCAGAGACAAACGCACACACACACACACACACACACACACTTACACTCTCACACTCTCAGAGACAAACACACACACTTACACTCTCACACTCTCTCTCTCTCTCTAAAACACACTTACACTATCAGAGACAAACACACACACACTTACAGTCTCACACTCTCAGAGACAAACACACACACACACACACACTTACATTCAAACTCTCTCTCTCTCTCTAAAACACACTTACACTCTCACACTCTCAGAGACAAACACACACACACACTTACGCCCGTTTCACACATACTCCGTTTGCAGTGCGTTTGCGGTGCGTATTTTTTTCCGTACCCATGTTAACAGGTTAGAGCTTTCACACTGCACACGGATGCGGTCCGGCAATCCGTTCCAGTTGCGGTGCGTATACAGCAGTGCAACGATCGTTTACGCACAGAGTCTATTTTCTGCTGTGCTGCACCGCACTGCAGCGTATTGTTCACATTGAAATAAACATAGATTGACAAGAAACTGTAATAATTTGATCATATACTCATAATTACAGTTAATGTGTTCTACATTTACTAAATTACAGGATCAAGAAAAAAAAAAAAATCAGTGTAGTCCCAAGAGTTGCAAAATGCGATCAGATATGACTTTTCCCCGTCAAGAAATCCATGATATGGGGAGGGGAGGGGGGCACTAGCATCACAGCAGACAATCACGTGGAGAGAAAATTAACTCAAAAACAAGGTGACAGTGACATGGATGACAATCGTCTCATTGTGGAGGTGGAAAAATACACACTTCTGTATGATCCACAGAATATGTTGTATAAAGATTTAAATGCCAAAGAAAGAGCATGGGGAGCAATTTCCTCGGCTATTGGTGTCGATGGTAAGTTTTAAAATGTTTGTTTCAAGTGCGATGTTTTTAGGCCTTTAGTTGACTAATGAATACAAAAAGTTATTTATATGATTATTGCTTTTAACCGAGAATATAAATATATATTATTGCTGCATGTTGTTCTATTTAAACATGAATATGTAGTAGTTGTAGCCTATATCTGAATTCATAAGTAAATCATATTATATAGTTTTATTTTTGAATATACAGAAGTTAAACAGTGTAATTATAAGTTTGTTATAGTTATGTAGTTATAATTAATTTTGACTATGTAATTGTAAATCAAAATGTTTAACTTTTTGGTGCTACAGCCAGCCTTATTTATAGCAGAGGAAAAATACTTGTTTTAATGTAGATAAGTGGCATGTACTAACAATAATTAATATATCAAATGTTAATTTCCAAAAAGGTCCTTTGTCTTCTGGGGGCTAGCCCTCTCTTCCGGTTCTTATATTTTTTTCAGTCTTAAAATATGCATTTATAATCAGTATTTATACATTTGTATCAAAATT
>NC_136883.1:37721180-37723680 GCF_949152265.1 Phoxinus phoxinus | reverse complement strand
AAACATATTTCATGTGTTCTGGCTCAAGCACACCTGCTGCTGCTAATGAAGCCCTTGATTAGTGATAAAACGCCTGTTCTGCAGATCTGTGCTGTTGTGAGGTTCAGGGGGTTGAATGATTTTGAAACTGCAGAAGTCATTAAAAGTTGCATTTTAAGTTACATTTGAGGAAACCACTTAAAACATTTGTTGCGTTTCAATTACTTTTGTCTGATTTGTTCATTGCAAACAGCTGAACGTCTGTAAATGTTGCCAATAAACCTAATTTGCAATGTGGGTTGAATAATTTAGTTTGCAACTGTATATGTGTGTGTTAATGTGTGTGTGTATATATGTGTGTGTGTGTGTGTGTATATATGTGTGTGCGTGTGTGTGTGTGTGTGTGTGTTAAAGCGTGCGTTTAGACAGAATATATATTTTGTGAGCACAGATCCAATTAAAGAGAGATCGAGAGGATGTTCCTGTTTCCACCCCCACACTAAAGCCACCAAATCAAATCAATACATCAATAAATCTTTCACCTCAAGCTAATCAGTGTGAGGCAGAATCTGATGAGGAGAGAGAGAGGTGTGTGTGTGTCGTACTGTGTGTGGAGCGTGAACGTGGCGCTGGTGATGGAGGTGTGTGTGTGTGTGTGTGTGTGTGTGTGAGTGTGTTTGTGTGTGTGTTTGTCGTACTGCGTGCGCAGCGTCAAGGCGGCGCTGGTGATGGAGGTGTGTGTGTGTGTGTGTGTGTGTGTGTGAGTGTGAGTGTGTGTGTGTGTGTGTGTTTGTCGTACTGCGTGCGCAGCGTCAAGGCGGCGCTGGTGATGGAGGTGTGTGTGTGAGTGTGTGTGTGTGTCGTACTGCGTGCGCAGCGTGAAGGCGGCGCTGGTGATGGAGGTGTGTGTGTGTGTGTGTGTGTGTGTGTGTGTGTGTGTGTGTGAGTGTGAGTGTGTGTGTGTGTGTGTGTGTGTGTGTGAGTGTGTGTGTGTGTGTGTGTGTGTGTGAGTGTGTGTGTGTGTCGTACTGCGTGCGCAGCGTGAAGGCGGCGCTGGTGATGGAGGTGTGAGTGTGTGTGTGTGTGTGTGTGTGTGTGTGTGTGTGAGTGTGTGTGTGAGTGTGTGTGTGAGTGTGTGTGTGTGTGTGTGTGTGTGTCGTACTGCGTGCGTAGCGTGAAGGCGGCGCTGGTGATGAACGTGTGTGTGAGTGTGTGTGTGTGTGTGTGTGTGTGTGTGTGTGTGTGTGTGTGTGTGTCGTACTGCGTGCGCAGCGTGAAGGCGGCGCTGGTGATGGAGGTGTGTGTGTGTGTGTGTGTGTGTGTGTGTGTCGTACTGCGTGCGCAGCGTGAAGGCGGCGCTGGTGATGAACGTGTGTGTGAGTGTGTGTGTGTGTGTGTGTCGTACTGCGTGCGCAGCGTGAAGGCGGCGCTGGTGATGGAGGTGTGTGTGTGTGTGTGTGTGTGTGTCGTACTGCGTGCGCAGCGTGAAGGCGGCGCTGGTGATGAACGTGTGTGTGAGTGTGTGTGTGTGTGTGTGTCGTACTGCGTGCGCAGCGTGAAGGCGGCGCTGGTGATGGAGGTGTGTGTGTGTGTGTGTGTGTGTGTGTGTGTCGTACTGCGTGCGCAGCGTGAAGGCGGCGCTGGTGATGGAGGTGTGTGTGTGTGTGTGTGTGTGTCGTACTGCGTGCGCAGCGTGAAGGCGGCGCTGGTGATGGAGGTGTGTGTGTGTGTGTGTGTGTGTGTGTGTGTGTCGTACTGCGTGCGCAGCGTGAAGGCGGCGCTGGTGATGGAGGTGTGTGTGTGTGTGTGTGTGTGTGTGTGAGTGTGTGTGTGTGTGTGTGTCGTACTGCGTGCGCAGCGTGAAGGCGGCGCTGGTGATGGACGTGGGCAGGCTCAGACCCTTGGTGATCTCTCTCCAGATCTTCTTGTTGATGACCTCCACCAGTCCGCCCTTCTCCGTCACCAGTTTATACAGCATGAACAGATCCAGGACCTGCTTCGCCATGATGGGGATCCTGTTCACCGGAGTCCCTGCGGAAAACACACCGGCAGCAGTGAGAGTGTGTGTGTGTGTTCCTGTTCACCAGAGAAAACACACCGGCATCAGAGAGTGTGTGTGTGTGTGTGTTCCTGTTCACCAGAGAAAACACACCGGCATTAGAGAGTGTGTGTGTGTGTGTTCCTGTTCACCAGAGAAAACACACCGGCATCAGAGAGTGTGTGTGTGTGTGTGTTCCTGTTCACCAGAGAAAACACACCGGCATCAGTGAGAGTGTGTGTGTGTGTGTGTTCCTGTTCACCAGAGAAAACACACCGGCATCAGGGATCAGAGTCAGAAACCAGAGGAAACATTCACACACTCGTGAGTTTTGCTGTAACTGCTGCATGACATGAAGAATAAACCCGATAATCCTAATAAACATTTCTTCTGCCCAGTAATGCAGTTCACTATAGGCTGTGTGCGGTTGCTTAGCAACAAAACAATCAGAGATCAATGAACAGCACATTAATATAGAACTCA
>NC_136883.1:37701180-37713680 GCF_949152265.1 Phoxinus phoxinus | reverse complement strand
TCGTTAATAACTTCTGATCGTTAATAACTTCTGATCGTTAATAACTTCAGATCGTTAATAACTTCTGATCGTTAATAACTTCTGATCGTTAATAACTTCTGATCGTTAATAACTTCTGATCGTTAATAACTTCTGCTCGTTAATAACTTCTGATCGTTAATAACTTCTGCTCGTTAATAACTTCTGATCGTTAATAACTTCTGATCGTTAATAACTTCAGCTCGTTAATAACTTCTGATCGTTAATAACTTCAGCTCGTTAATAACTTCTGATCGTTAATAACTTCTGATCGTTAATAACTTCTGATCGTTAATAACTTCTGATCGTTAATAACTTCTGATCGTTAATAACTTCTGCTCGTTAATAACTTCTGATCGGTAATAACTTCAGCTCGTTAATAACTTCTGATCGTTAATAACTTCAGCTCGTTAATAACTTCTGATCGTTAATAACTTCTGATCGTTAATAACTTCTGCTCGTTAATAACTTCTGATCGGTAATAACTTCAGCTCGTTAATAACTTCTGATCGTTAATAACTTCTGATCGTTAATAACTTCTGATCGTTAATAACTTCTGATAACTTCAGCTCGTTAATAACTTCTGATAACTTCAGCTCGTTAATAACTTCTGATAACTTCAGCTCGTTAATAACTTCAGCTCGTTAATAACTTCTGATAACTTCAGCTCGTTAATAACTTCAGCTCGTTAATAACTTCAGCTCGTTAATAACTTCATCTCGTTAATAACTTCTGATAACTTCAGCTCGTTAATAACTTCTGATAACTTCAGCTCGTTAATAACTTCTGATCGTTAATAACTTCTGCTCGTTAATAACTTCTGATCGTTAATAACTTCTGATCGTTAATAACTTCAGCTCGTTAATAACTTCTGATCGTTAATAACTTCTGATCGTTAATAACTTCTGCTCGTTAATAACTTCTGATCGGTAATAACTTCAGCTCGTTAATAACTTCTGATCGTTAATAACTTCTGATCGTTAATAACTTCTGATCGTTAATAACTTCTGATAACTTCAGCTCGTTAATAACTTCTGATAACTTCAGCTCGTTAATAACTTCAGCTCGTTAATAACTTCTGATAACTTCAGCTCGTTAATAACTTCAGCTCGTTAATAACTTCAGCTCGTTAATAACTTCATCTCGTTAATAACTTCTGATAACTTCAGCTCGTTAATAACTTCTGATCGTTAATAACTTCTGATCGTTAATAACTTCTGATCGTTAATAACTTCAGCTCGTTAATAACTTCAGCTCGTTAATAACTTCTGATCGTTAATAACTTCTGATCGTTAATAACTTCTGATAACTTCAGCTCGTTAATAACTTCTGATAACTTCAGCTCGTTAATAACTTCTGATAACTTCAGCTCGTTAATAACTTCAGCTCGTTAATAACTTCTGATAACTTCAGCTCGTTAATAACTTCTGATCGGTAATAACTTCAGCTCGTTAATAACTTCTGATCGTTAATAACTTCTGATCGTTAATAACTTCTGATCGTTAATAACTTCTGATAACTTCAGCTCGTTAATAACTTCTGATAACTTCAGCTTGTTAATAACTTCTGATAACTTCAGCTCGTTAATAACTTCAGCTCGTTAATAACTTCTGATAACTTCAGCTCGTTAATAACTTCAGCTCGTTAATAACTTCAGCTCGTTAATAACTTCATCTCGTTAATAACTTCTGATAACTTCAGCTCGTTAATAACTTCTGATCGTTAATAACTTCTGATCGTTAATAACTTCTGATCGTTAATAACTTCAGCTCGTTAATAACTTCTGATAACTTCAGCTCGTTAATAACTTCATCTCGTTAATAACTTCTGATAACTTCAGCTCGTTAATAACTTCTGATCGTTAATAACTTCTGATCGTTAATAACTTCTGATAACTTCAGCTCGTTAATAACTTCTGATAACTTCAGCTCGTTAATAACTTCTGATAACTTCAGCTCGTTAATAACTTCAGCTCGTTAATAACTTCAGCTCGTTAATAACTTCAGCTCGTTAATAACTTCTGATAACTTCAGCTCGTTAATAACTTCTGATAACTTCAGCTCGTTAATAACTTCTGATAACTTCAGCTCGTTAATAACTTCTGATAACTTCAGCTCGTTAATAACTTCAGCTCGTTAATAACTTCAGCTCGTTAATAACTTCAGCTCGTTAATAACTTCAGCTCGTTAATAACTTCAGCTCGTTAATAACTTCTGATAACTTCAGCTCGTTAATAACTTCTGATAACTTCTGATCGTTAATAACTTCTGATCGTTAATAACTTCTGATAACTTCTGATCGTTAATAACTTCTGATAACTTCTGAGAGGTGGGGTAAAGTAATAATTACAAGAGCTTCTCGGTTATCACATACAAGCATTCAACGGCCCTGTAGTATAAACATATAAATATAGGTTATTCGTGTTTGCGCACGTGATATCAGGAAGCAATGTAATACCTCTACGTGTAATACACACACGACGGCGATGCGCAAATCGAGTGTGTGTGTGTGTGTCACAAATCATTATAAATTGTTTCTTCAACTTATTAAAATATCTTACTTTACTGCAACTATCTGTTTCTGCTTCTTTATCATATTTATAGTGTGTGATTTATAAAATACCTTATATCCTACATCACATATTTTGATTTTGGATGTCTGGTCACTTTATATCTGATATCAGAATATTATATTACTGTTAAGCCTACTATAAATATTAAAATACGCCGAATCATGTGTCCTGTATCATAGCTACATGAATGACCTTTGCAGAAAAACCCCCCCGCGTGAAAATCAGTTCGGTGTTCAGTGAGGTATGATTAATTAAATGCGCCGACAGCTCATTGCTCCTGCCATACAGATGACACTGAGTGGAGCGGGTGACCGGTCTAAGATGGCGGCTCCGCGGCTCGACCGGTCTAAGATGGCGGCCCCGCGGCTCGACCGGTCTAAGATGGCGGCCCCGCGGCTCGACCGGTCTAAGATGGCGGCCCCGCGGCTCGACCGGTCTAAGATGGCGGCCCCGCGGCTCGACCGGTCTAAGATGGCGGCCCCGCGGCTCGACCGGTCTAAGATGGCGGCCCCGCGGCTTGACCGCGCACAGTAGCGGTCGATAGGGCGTCTATCTATATGATGTCTATGGTTAGCGTGCGCATCGATCTGCACTTTAGATTCTGACCGGAAGTAGTAGACCATCCGGGTGTCTCAGGAACACTCATTTCAACATATTACGATTTGGGACGCACTAATTCTACTTTCGAATACTATTTAGGACGGATAGTATGCGAATTGGGACGCAACACATGCGCTTCATTACTGGATGAATCAGTTTTTCAAGCGAATCTTTTGAATGAATGATTCAATGACAGACACATTTATGAAAAAAAAAAAAAGTTTAAAGTTTATCCACTTAAAAATTTCACATTTAATTCAGTGCCGTTCCTTTAGCGAAATTCACTAGCAATTTCTGAGTGAAAACGGTGTACAGCAGCGCAATAAAGCCTACAACAGTCACATGTGACCCTGGATCACAGACCCAGTCTGGAGCCGCACGGGTATATCTGTGGCGATAGCAACTATACACTGTATGGGTCAAAATTATCTATTTTTCTTTTATGCCAAAAATCATGAGGATATTAAGATCATGTTCCATGAAGATATTTAGTAAATGTCCTACCGTAAATATATAAAACATGTATTTGTGTGAGTGAATGCAGCACAATCGTGAACATAAATGCACAACTTTAAAGGAGATTTTCTCAATGTTCAGATTTTTTTGCTCCTCAGATTCCAGATTTTCAATAGTTGTGTCTCGACCAAATATTGTCCTATCCTAACAAACCACACATCAGTGGAGAGATTATTTATTCAGCTTTCAGATGATGCATACATCTCAATGTAAAACAACTGAGCCATGTGACTGGTTTTGTGGTCCAGGGTCACATATGAACAATACCGTCTGCAATAAAGCGCACTGAACTGAAGAGAGCGAGACGTGTAACGTGACTCCGGTTCATGAAGACGCCTCACCTGGACAGATAAAAGCAAGACAGCAGAGGACGGCACTCAAAAGCCTCGACGGCGCGAAAAGTGAGACGGCCAATTTGTGTGTAACCGGAGTGTGTGTGTGTGTGTGTGTGTGTGTGTGTGTGTGTGTGTGTGTGTGTGTGATCCTCCGGGGAGCAGAAGAGATCAGGATCTTATCAACACCTCATCGAAACACGAGCAGACCCTCATGGAGAAACACACTTCACAAGCAGCTTATTTCACATGAGAAACACTGTAAGACCAAGAGGAAAGATGCTCTCGGGTCACACACACACACACCCGGAGGTCACACACACACACACACACACCCGGAGGTCACACACTGTCAGAGGTCAGATAAAGACAACAGCCACTTCCCATTATAATCAATGAGTAGAGATGAAGCCATCAGCTGGAGAGATCATTAGTGCTGGAGACACACAACTATTGCTTTATTCACCAGTCTGGGGTCAGGCTGCGTTCATTTGATCAAAAATACAGTAAAAATGTGAAATATTATTGCGCTTTAAATCATCAGTTTTCTGTGTGAATATATAGTAAAGTGTAATTTATTCCTGTGATCAAACCTGAATTAATTTAATTAAAAATACAGTAAAAATCACAAAATATTATTGCGCTTTAAAACTGCTGTTTTCTATGTGAATATATAGTAAAGTGTAATTTATTCCTGTGATCAAACCTGAATTTATTTAATTAAAAATACAGTAAAAATGTGAAATATTATTGCACTTTAAATCATCAGTTTTCTATGTGAATATATAGTAAATTGTAATTTATTCCTGTGATCAAACCTGAATTTATTGAATTAAAAATACAGTAACAATCACAAAATATTATTGCACTTTAAAAAGGCAGTTTTTATGATTATTATCAGTGTTGAAAACATCATATGTTTGTGGAAACTGATTTTTTTTCAGGATTCTTGGATGAATAAAGTTCAAAAGAACATGCATATTCAGACGCGAGACAAGGGTGTCGAGTTACATTCAAGCTATTTTAAGACATGAAGAAATATTTTTCAAGGAAAAAAACATTTAAATATGTCATTTTGGTGATCAAAGATGAGTTTAAGGGATATAATTATTGACCACAGGAGGACTTTAACCCTTTGAACGGAAGTGCAGATGTGAAGGTGGTTTTCCTAACAAGCTGCTGCTGTGTGTAATTGGTTTGACATTAAGTTAAACTAGTCAAACTAGTTTAAGCAACGTATATGTCTATTACACAAATAAAGAGAGTGTTACATTTTTCCACCTGGTTATTATCTAGAGGTAAATAAATAGTATTGATGATGCAGTTCACACACATAATACAGTATAAAAACAGACCTGCAACTATTTAAACGTTTTCTTTGGTGAATTTTTTTTTTTTTTTTTTTTTGTCTCTTGTTTTCCAACACAGTATTTATCCTTAAAACAAGATATTCACTGATGATTTCAGAAAATATCACTAATTTTGTGATGTTTTTGCATAAAACAAGAAAAAGCTGTATATGTCAGTGGGGTCAGATTTTTTTTTTTTTATTATTTTTTTATTATTTTTCTGGCACCACTGACATTTTTCTCTCAGGTAAATGTATCTTGTTTTAAGCATAATTGTATCGGAAAACAAGACATTGCGCCTTTTCATCTCACAATTGCGAGTTTACATCTCGCATTTTTTAATCAGTGAGTTCAATCATTCTCGCATCTGACTTTATTTCTCAGAATTGTGAGATTTAGTGTCAGAATTGTGTGAAATAAAGTTGCAATTGCATGAGAAAAAACTCACAATTATTACTTTTTTTCTCGCAATTGTGACATCTTTCCTCAGAATTGTGGGATATCAACTTCAATTCTAAGAAAAAAAAATACTTTTACCTCAGAATAGTTTATATCTGACAATTCTGACTATATAACACGTAATTGCGACTATATATCATGCAATTCTGACTTTATATCTCCCAATTGCGTATTATAACGTCAGAATTGCAAGATATAAACGTAATTCTGAGAAAAAAAAGTCAGAATTTCAAGTATATTTCTCACAATTGCAAGTTTATATCTCATAATTCTCACTTTATATCCCACAATTCTGACTTTATAAAATGCAATTGCGAGTTTATATCACGCAATTCTGAGATAAAAAAGTCAGAATTGTGTGATAAAAAGTCGCAATTACCTTTTTTTATTTTTCATTCTGTGGCGGAAACAAGCTTCCATATTTATAACCATCCAGAGAGAAATGATAAATGCCTTTCAGCTGCTAACATATCATTTAAAATACATCCAGAATGTTATTTTGGACCGAAAACGCATTTACGCACTCTTATAATCAGAGATAAATATATAGGGACTAAGAATAAAGTGCTGATTCAAGGGCCCGCACCCTGTTTCTGTCTCTATAAATCACTGGCTTCAGTCGGAGTGAGTTTTGCTATGAAGAAAGCTTCATGTCTTCCTCGTGTTGTCACTCTCTCTCTCTCTCTGTTGTGTGTTTCTGAGGTTCATCAATCAGGCTGAGAGACGCGGGCCCCTAATCCAGACCCACTTCATCAGGTTTCAGAGGCCCTCGAGGCCCCAAGGAGAGCCGGCCGACGGGACGATCCATCAGAACGGCTTATCCTGGTGCATGAAACACACATCATCTGATATTACAGGACTAGTTCAGTCCAAAACCGACCATTCACACTCATGTTACTCCAAACCTGCACAAAAGGGGATGTTTTGAAACTAAATGTGGTCTAAAAATAGTGACTTTTTTATGGAAGCTTGTTTCCGCCTCAGAATAAAACATTAAAAAAGGTAACTGCGACTTCTTATCTCACAGTTGCGTGAAATATCTCAGACTTGTGAGATATAAAGTCAGAATTGTGAGAGATAAAGTCAGAATTGTGAGTTATAAAGTCAGAATTGTGAGATATAAAGTCAGAATTGTGAGATATAAAGTCAGGATTATGAGATATAAAGTCAGAATTGTGAGATATAAAGTCAGAATTGTGAGATAAAGTCAGAATTGTGAGATATAAAGTCAGAATTGTGAGATATTAAGTCAGAATTGTTAGATATAAAGTCAGAATTGTGAGATATAAAGTCAGAATTGTGAGATATTAAGTCAGAATTGTGAGATATTAAGTCAGAATTGTTAGATATAAAGTCAGAATTGTGAGATATAAAGTCAGAATTGTGAGATATTATGTCAGAATTTTGTGATATAAAGTCAGAATTGTGAGATATAAAGTCAGAATTGTGAGATATAAAGTCAGAATTGTGAGATATAAAGTCAGAATTGTGAGATATAAAGTCAGAATTGTGAGATATAAAGTCAGAATTGTGAGATATAAAGTCAGAATTGTGAGATATAAAGTCAGAATTGTGAGATATAAAGTCAGAATTGTGAGATATAAAGTCAGAATTGTGAGATATTAAGTCAGAATTGTGAGATATAAAGTCAGAATTGTGAGATATAAAGTCAGAATTGTGAGATATTAAGTCAGAATTGTTAGATATAAAGTCAGAATTGTGAGATATAAAGTCAGAATTGTGAGATATTAAGTCAGAATTGTGAGATATTAAGTCAGAATTGTGAGATATTATGTCAGAATTTTGTGATATAAAGTCAGAATTGTGAGATATAAAGTCAGAATTGTGAGATATAAAGTCAGAATTGTGAGATATAAAGTCAGAATTGTGAGATATAAAGTCAGAATTGTGAGATATAAAGTCAGAATTGTGAGATATAAAGTCAGAATTGTGAGATATAAAGTCAGAATTGTGAGATATAAAGTCAGAATTGTGAGATATAAAGTCAGAATTGTGAGATATAAAGTCAGATTTGTGAGATATAAAGTCAGAATTGTGAGATATTAAGTCAGAATTGTGAGATATAAAGTCAGAATTGTGAGATATAAAGTCAGATTTGTGAGATATTAAGTCAGAATTGTTAGATATAAAGTCAGAATTGTTAGATATAAAGTCAGAATTGTGAGATATAAAGTCAGAATTGTGAGATATAAAGTCAGAATTGTGAGATATTAAGTCAGAATTGTGAGATATTATGTCAGAATTTTGTGATATAAAGTCAGAATTGTGAGATATAAAGTCAGAATTGTGAGATATAAAGTCAGAATTGTGAGATATAAAGTCAGAATTGTGAGATATAAAGTCAGAATTGTGTGATATAAAGTCAGACTTGTGAGATATAAAGTCAGACTTGTGAGATATAAAGTCAGAATTGTGAGATATAAAGTCAGAATTGTGAGATATAAAGTCAGAATTGTGAGATATAAAGTCAGAATTGTGAGATATAAAGTCAGAATTGTGAGATATAAAGTCAGAATTGTGAGATATAAAGTCAGAATTGTGAGATATTAAGTCAGAATTGTGAGAGATAAAGTCAGAATTGTGAGATGATATGTCAGAATTTTGTGATATAAAGTCAGAATTGTGAGATATTAAGTCAGAATTGTGTGATATAAAGTCAGAATTGTGAGATATAAAGTCAGAATTGTGAGATATTAAGTCAGAATTGTGAGATATAAAGTCAGAATTGTGAGATATTAAGTCAGAATTGTGAGATATAAAGTCAGAATTGTGAGATATTAAGTCAGAATTGTGAGATATTAAGTCAGAATTGAGAGATATAAAGTCAGAATTGTGAGATAAAGTCAGAATTGTGAGATATTAAGTCAGAATTGTGTGATATAAAGTCAGAATTGTGAGATATAAAGTCAGAATTGTGAGATATTAAGTCAGAATTGTGAGATATAAAGTCAGAATTGTGAGATAAAGTCAGAATTGTGAGATATTAAGTCAGAATTGTGTGATATAAAGTCAGAATTGTGAGATATAAAGTCAGAATTGTGAGATATTAAGTCAGAATTGTGAGATATAAAGTCAGAATTGTGAGATATAAAGTCAGAATTGTGAGATATAAAGTCAGAATTGTGAGATATTAAGTCAGAATTGTGAGATATAAAGTCAGAATTGTGAGATATAAAGTCAGAATTGTGAGATATAAAGTCAGAATTGTGAGATATAAAGTCAGAATTGTGAGATATTAAGTCAGAATTGTGAGATATAAAGTCAGAATTGTGAGATATAAAGTCAGAATTGTGAGATATAAAGTCAGAATTGTGAGCTATAAAGTCAGAATTGTGAGATATTAAGTCAGAATTGTGAGATATTAAGTCAGAATTGTGAGATATAAAGTCAGAATTGTGAGATATAAAGTCAGAATTGTGAGATAAAGTCAGACTTGTGATGTATATATATATATATATATGTTGAGATGTGGGCGTGGCTCTCTCCAGAAGGGGCGGAGTTTAAGAGCACTGAACGATTGGAGAATCCTGCAATACTGGAAGATCCAGTTTTGACATTTTGATTGAACATCACGAGGTCAAAACATTTGTGAAAAATGAAACATGCACAGACGAATTGTTGACAATAAGATCTAAAGCATGCGTTTATTTTCCAATAACTGGAGCGATCTGATGAAGATCTGGATCAGATGGAGATGCGTCGCACCTGTGACACGACACTGAACCACAACTGGAGCCGGTGTGTGTGTGTGTGTGTGTGTGTTTACAACATCTGTGTGACCTCCTTAACATCTCACACAAGCGCTCGCAGGACGGCTCACTATCTGATGATTCTGATCTTTATCAGCACTTTTATTTGGGGAAACTTTTACTTTACTACATTGATTCGAAAGCATAAAATAATACTTTTTACTCCACTACATTTCATAAAAACATCGTTCCTTGTTATTCCGAACTGAAGAAATCACAACCCGACGCCCAACGAACGATCGCACTGAACGATTCATTCAACGAATCATCAAACTGAATCGATTGCAGCAATTCCTGAATCAACAACTCACTGATTCAATGATTCGGTCAAAATCGGGAGCAAAACGGAAGTTTTAATACATTTCAGAATTAACTATTGTAAATTAATAAATTTACATCATGACTTCCAGATTTTTGTAAACCAAAATTTTACTATGATTTAGCTCATTTGCATTTAAAGGGACAAACACAAAATGGTGTGTTTTTGCTCACCCTCAAAAAGTGACGATTTTAACATGATATATAAAAATATCTGTGGAGTATTTTGAGCTAAAACTTCACACACACACTCTGGGGACATCAGAGACTTATTTTACATCTTGTGAAAAGGGCGTTAAACCCCCCTTTAATCAATAATCAATCAATAATATTAAAAATGAGTGCATATACTTTCACTGGAGTGATGTTTTATTAGTGTATGGATGTGTAGTTAATCCCCCAGTGTGTGTGAGATAAACCGAGCTCAGAGTTACCCAGAGATACGCGTTTGACACTCGAACACACAGAAGCCGAAACTGCAGAACAACATGTGTCTTTCCTGAAGCTGCTCGAGACGGGCCTCAACCCTGACGGCCTGTTAAAAACAGCTGCTGGAAACCACACACACACACACACACACACACACACACACACACACGCACACGCACACGCACACACACTCTCTCCCTCTCTATCTCACTTTTACTCACACACACACCTCTCTCGCTCACTTTTACACACACACACACACACGCACCTCTCTCGCTCACTTTTTCTCTCACACACACACACACACGCACACACACTCTCTCCCTCACTTTTACACACACGCACACACACACTCCCCCTCTCTATCTCACTTTTACTCACACACACACACACACACACACACACACACACACACACTCCCTCTCTCTCTCACTTTTACTCTCACACACACACACTCCCTCTCTCTCTCACTTTTACTCTCACACACACACACACACACTCTCTCTTCCTCTCTCTCTCACTTTTACACACACACACACACTCTCCCTCTCTCTCTCACTTTTACTCACACACACACACACGACACAGAAGTGAGATTCTGCGGGTTTCCTTCCTCCCCGTCTCCACAGAGTCACGAGACGTCACAGGGATCAGAAGACTCAGTTTATCTCCGACTTAAACACCGGTGCAAATCTCAGAAAATATAAAAGTGTGTGTGATGAGGAGTGAGAGATCGTCCAGCTTGTACAGACGGGAGGGTGAAGACGTCTCACAAACACACACACACACACGGCTGAGATCAATGTGTCCGACTCTCCAGGCTGCATTTATTTCATCAAGAATAGTGAATGTTATTACCATTTAAAATATAAATGTTCTAAGTGAATATCTAGTAAAGTGTAATTTATTCCTGTGATCAAAGCATCATTACTCCAGTCTTCAGTGTCACATGATCCTCCAGAAATCAGGATAATATGATTTGATGCTCATTTATGATTATTATCAGTTGAAAACAGTTCAGATTATTGTTCTCAGGATTCTTCGATGAATAGAAAGTTGAAAGAACAGCATTTATTTGAATCTTTTGTGACATTATAAATGTTTTTACTGTCACTCTTGATCAATTTAATGTATTTAATGCACTTTAACTTTTGAATGTTAATGTATATATATATATATATCGCTGCTGAAATATATTGAGTAACATTAAAGCAAAGCAAAGGTCATGGGGTTCAGTTCCCAAGGAATGCATGAACTAAAAATTTTTTTTTTGCAATAAATAATCTTGCATGCATTCAAGTCTCTTAAGATAAAATCATTCAGAATGCATATGTGTGTGTGTGTGTGTGTGTTCTCTGTCAGCTGCACTGCACAGTAAATGAGTCTGATTCTTCAACTTGTTGATATGAAACTGTGTGTGATTGTGTGTTTAAATACGCATGTGAACGCCCCGCAGGGCAACCCCTGACAGCCTCAGCACAAATAAACACACATCCAGATCTTCAGGTTTCAGTCCAGACATGAAGCATCAATCACACAGGCTTTACACACGCGCACACACACACACACACACATTCTTGAGACAGGCATGCATGCACATGCTACAGCAAAGACAAAGACACACACACACACGCTCTTGAGACATATATGTGTGCACATGCTCCAGAACACACACACACACACACTCTCTCTCTCACTCTCACTCTCTCACTCTCACTCTCTCTTACACACACACACACACACACACTCACAGAGATTGGATTCTCACAGACTCACACACTCTCACTGCAGAACATACACACACACTCTCAGAGCGGATCCTGGAATATAAACTCACTCTCACACTGAGATTAATCATCAAACTCGCTCACCTCGTTTCTGCATGAAGGTGAAAAGGTCATCGAGGAACTCCTTCCTGTGCGGGTCGTTATCCAGCTCATATAACTGTCACACACACACACACACACACACACACACACACACACACACACACACACACACACACACACACACACACACGTAAGATTCACATAATCCTCATTCACATAATCTTCGTGGATTCATTTATTACATTATTAGTTGAATAATACACTTTAAAATTAACGTGTCAACTATTCTCGTTAATATGAATTAACAA
>NC_136883.1:37686180-37696180 GCF_949152265.1 Phoxinus phoxinus | reverse complement strand
ACTCTCTCGCTCACTCACTCTCTCGCTCGCTCACTCTCTCGCTCACTCTCTCGCTCACTCACTCACTCTCTCGCCCACTCTCTCGCTCACTCTCTCACTCGCTCTCTCTCTCGCTCACTCACTCACTCTCTCGCTCACTCTCTCGCTCACTCTCTCGCTCACTCTCTCGCTCACTCTCTCGCTCACTCTCTCGCTCACTCTCTCGCTCACTCTCTCACGCTCTTGCTCACTCACTCACTCACTCACTCGCTCACTCTCTCGCTCACTCCCTCACTCTCTCGCTCACTCTCTCGCTCACTCACTCTCTCGCTCGCTCACTCTCTCGCTCACTCACTCTCTCGCTCACTCACTCTCTCGCTCACTCACTCGCTCTCTATCTCACTCTCTCGCTCTCTATCTCACTCTCTCGCTCTCTATCTCACTCTCTCGCTCACTCACTCTCTCGCTCACTCACTCTCTCACTCTCTCGCTCACTCTCTCGCTCTCTATCTCACTCTCTCGCTCACTCTCTCGCTCTCTATCTCACTCTCTCGCTCACTCTCTCGCTCTCTATCTCACTCTCTCGCTCTCTATCTCACTCTCTCGCTCTCTATCTCACTCTCTCGCTCTCTATCTCACTCTCTCGCTCACTCACTCTCTCGCTCGCTCACTCTCTCGCTCACTCTCTCGCTCACTCTCTCGCTCACTCTCTCGCTCACTCTCGCTCACTCTCTCGCTCACACACACACACACACACACACATTCAAACTGAACCACAATAAAACTCAGAATAATCCCCGTCCCGACACACACGTGCATGAGTTGACATCTACTTAAGTGTGTAGGAAGTGTGTGTTGGAACGCTGCCCGTTTCTGCCCAGCTGCCAGAATATGACGGCCAGACTTCAGCGGCGCTTACTTTAAGCAGCAGCCGTTATTAGTTATTATCTCATTCATGTAATACGTCCATATAACAGAACTACACACTGGACACCGCCGCTTTGTTTACCAGCGCTGAGCCACAGCCAGACCTATTTGATTTTCTAAATGAATCTAATTTGACCACAAGATCACATCAACCCAACCCCAAAAAATCAAATGAGCTAAACACAATTGATAAGCCAAATGAGGTTGTACTAATTTCCATACAGTAAAACAAGACAAGCCCCAGATTTGCATAACTAGCCTTGAAACGTGATCCATTTGTGGCCAGCTGTCCGTCGCCCAGCCTTCGGTTATTTCTGGAGGCGACTGTTGATTCCACCACACAACAACACAAACACAAACAACACAAACGACACAAACACAAACAACACAAACACAAACACAAACAACACAAACACAAACACAAACAACACAAACACAAACACAAACAACACACACGACACAAACACAAACAACACAAACACAAACAACACAAACACAAACACAAACACAAACACAAACAACACAAACACAAACACAAACACAAACACAAACAACACACACGACACAAACACAAACAACACAAACACAAACAACACAAACACAAACAACACAAACAACACAAACAACACAAACACAAACACAAACACAAACACAAACAACACAAACACAAACAACACAAACAACACAAACAACACAAACACAAACAACACAAACACAAACAACACAAACACAAACAACACAAACAACACAAACAACACAAACAACACAAACACAAACAACACAAACACCACAAACACAAACACAAACATCACAAACAACACAAACACAAACAACACAAACAACACAAACGACAAAAACACAAACAAACAACCCAAACAACACAAACACAAACAACCCAAACGACACACACAAACAACCCAAACGACACACACAAACAACCCAAACGACACACACAAACAACCCAAACGACACACACAAACAACCCAAACGATATGGCTGCCGTCGCAAAGTTTTATTTTTTTTGAATTTAGTTCTTTTGAATCTAAACAATATTTAGTTCTTTTGAATCAACAGAAATATTTGATTCTTTTAAATCTAAACAATATTTAGTTCTTTTGAATCGACAGAAATATTTGATTCTTTTGAATCTAAACAATATTTAGTTCTTTTGAATCGACAGAAATATTTGATTCTTTTGAATCGAAACAACATTTAGTTCTTTTGAATCGACAGAAACATTTTGATTCTTTTGAATCTAAACAATATTTAGTTCTTTTGAATCGACAGAAATATTTGATTCTTTTGAATCTAAACAATATTTAGTTCTTTTGAATCTACAGAAACATTTTGATTCTTTTGAATCGAAACAACATTTAGTTCCATGCTGGTGGAATGATCTCCCTACCCTCGTCCGGAATGCAGAATCCCTGACTACATTCAAAAGACAACTGAAAACTCATCTCTTCCGTGAGCACTTGACATAAAAAAAAAAAAAAAAAAAAAATATATATATATATCTTTAATCCTCCCTTGTTTGGCTTATGCTACTCTAAACAATGCCTGAACTTTGTATTTTGAGCACTTCTTGCGTTATTTTTGCCTCTTCACGATGACTCGCTTGCTGTAGTCCTCAGTTGTAAGTCGCTTTGGATAAAAGCGTCTGCTAAATGACTAAATGTAAATGTAATGTAAATGTAGTTCTTTTGAATCGACAGAAATATTTGATTCTTTTGAATCGAAACAACATTTAGTTCTTTTGAATCGACAGAAATATTTGATTCTTTTGAATCGAAACAACATTTAGTTCTTTTGAATCGACAGAAATATTTGATTCTTTTGAAGCGAAACAACATTTAGTTGATTCATTCATCAGAAACATTTAATTATTTTGAATCGACAGGGTGCCAATAATTCTTACCATGACTGTGTGTGTATATATATATATATAAATATATACACACACACACACACACACACAAATTGTTATTTGTTTCAATGATATCATGTGTTTTATTGTTATGTAAAACAGGGAATTTGTCTGTTAAAAGTGTTGACCTCTCTGCAGATGTGTGTGTTCTGCGTGCGGACGCTTCTCTGCAGTGACTGGCCTCCACTCGTCTACTGTGGACGGACGACACGACATCTGCTGCACAGAAAGCCCTGAGCAAACATATGCAGAGCGCGAGCGATCGCATGGCTGGACTCTAAAGCGCTTCCACTGGTGTGCGGCACATATGCATCGCTCTCATTTGCCTGTTAAATCGCTGTTCAAATCTCCAGCATTCAAACACCAGCCCACGCGTGCAGAACATGTGCAAACGCCAGAAGACGACCCGGCACTGAACACACACCGCTGCACTAAAACAGGCACTGGAAAAAATTATCGTGATTTTAACGGTAAAAGACTGTAAAAATGCTAATAATAGGCTAAGTGTCCGCACTATACACGGTGAATAACTGTGATCGATCTAACTGTAAAATACTGTTAAATTTACCGTTTTTTAAAAAGTGAAAAAGAACTAATTGTATAATTTACAGTGAAAAAACGTAAATTGACATTCCCACAATTCCCTGCGTGACACTTCACATTTGATGTGGTTTTGTTGAAATAACTTCATAGTTTTTTCTAATCAGTTATGTACATTACGGTAGTGTTACATTTAATGCTGTTAAATTAAAGTTTATTGCATTTTTAATAGCTTATATATTAGTATTAACTATCTCAACTTGTGGAAAAATCATCATGTGACTCATCTCCGCTGTGATTGGTGGTTGCCAGTGTATTACAATGATACAAAAACAGATATTAACACTTCAATAGGTTGATAAATTAACATTATGTCAGATAATGAAATAAGTTTTTTTTACTGTAAATTTAAATTAAGTCTGTAAAACCTAAAATGTTGCTACCGTATTTTTTACGGTAAAAACGTTTTTTTTTTACCATATTTTTTTTTACAGTGTATAAAACAGCATGTGCTTCTGCCGTAAACTTAACTATGTTTAACTTCTATGATTGCGGTGGATAATTAATTGCTTCAACAAGAATCATGTAAGACTAATAAAACTGTTTCTGTCGATTCAAGATATGATCAATAAGTTATGACATGTTTTTACATTGCTTTAACTCATCAAAATAAGTTATGCATTTAAAAAAATGTAATTGTTATACAAGATTCAAATCAATTTTGACTCAAGTCAGTTGAATGTTGCCTAATGTAAGTTGAAATGAATTAAACATTCAAGTTGATTGTACATAAATTTAAGGCAGCAACTTTGTTTTTTACAGTATAAATGTTTCTGATGATTCAAAATTAAATGTTTCTGATGATTCAAAATTAAATGTTTCTGTCGATGAAAATTTCTGATGATTCAAAAAGAAAATTTCTGATGATTCAAAATGAAAATTTCTGATGATTCAAAATTAAATGTTTCTGTCGATTCAAAATTAAATGTTTCTGTCGATTCAAAATTAAATGTTTCTGATGATTCAAAATTAAATGTTTCTGTCGATTCAAAATTAAATGTTTCTGATGATTCAAAATTAAATGTTTCTGATGATTCAAAATTAAATGTTTCTGATGATTCAAAATTAAATGTTTCTGATGATTCAAAATTAAATGTTTCTGTCGATTCAAAATTAAATGTTTCTGATGATTCAAAATTAAATGTTTCTGTCGATTCAAAATTAAATGTTTCTGTCGATTCAAAATTAAATGTTTCTGATGATTCAAAATTAAATGTTTCTGATGATTCAAAATTAAATGTTTCTGATGATTCAAAATTAAATGTTTCTGTCGATTCAAAATTAAATGTTTCTGTCGATTCAAAATTAAATGTTTTTGATGATTCAAAATTAAATGTTTCTGTCGATTCAAAATTAAATGTTTCTGATGATTCAAAATGAAAATTTCTGATGATTCAAAATTAAATGTTTCTGTCGATTCAAAATTAAATGTTTCTGATGATTCAAAATTAAATGTTTCTGTCGATTCAAAATTAAATGTTTCTGTCGATTCAAAATTAAATGTTTCTGATGATTCAAAATTAAATGTTTCTGATGATTCAAAATTAAATGTTTCTGATGATTCAAAATTAAATGTTTCTGATGATTCAAAATTAAATGTTTCTGTCGATTCAAAATTACAGTTTTTTTCGATTGCTAAACGACAGTGAGCACAACTGGAGCTACATGTGCAAAACTCTAACTACAGTCTGCACTACCAACAGTCTCCTGAGCTAAACAGTTCATATCACCTGCAAAACTCACTCCAAGCAACACAACTCTTAACACATGGCTCAAAACAGGCTCAGTGCAGACAAACACTACACAACCCTCACTGAGATAACACACACTGTCACTCAGAACACACTGAGAGTAAAACACTAGCATCAAACACCAATACAGAAAATACAAACTTTTCATCTTTACAGTTTGAACAATTTCAGTGACTTCATACAAAGTAATATTTTCTTCAAAGAAAAGAGTGACATTCTTTCACATTATTTATTTAAATTTTTAGAACATAAGAATTCTTTAAGGTAAATTAAAATTAGCAGTTTGCTTCAATAGTCTGTAGTAATTTACAAAATTACAGTAATGAGGAAAAAAAGGTAGAAACTAAAAGTACATGTAATTCAAACAAATAATTGAGGGGCTAATCCTGCTAATCTCTAGCATCAGGCCACAGGTTTTCATCAACATCACATCTAATGTTCTCTCTTGCCATGCACCTGCGGAAGAACCTTCTGGAGTGCCTTATCCATCCCTGGAGTCCTCTGGACTCGTGTCCTCACATCCGGCACGCATGGCTTCCAAAAGAGACATTTGTTCATGTGGGTGGTGGTGACCAAACACTTTACACCTCCAGGCAGAAAAAAACTCCTCTATTGGGTTGAGGAAGGGTGAATATGCAGGCAGGTACACAACCATAAATCTGCGACAATAGCGTTTCCTGCGCATCTGAAAATATGTTTCCTCTCCCTCCTGTTGGGGCCAGCCTTTGGGTTATGTTGTATATTACAGTATATACAGTAATACAGAAAAAATATGTTTTACAGTCAAACTTACTGTAATATATATCTGTGTAAATATTCTATAATTGCAAAACAAAATATATTCCTGTAATGTTCTCATTTCCTGTAAGGATGTAAATCTCTCCTGTTTCAGCTGAAGTTGCCATCAGCAGTGTTTGAAAGGCACAAGGCTGAAATCTATTCTGTTTTGAATGTGTGGTTCACAGTTTTGACACCAGTGTGTTAGCATTTGAACAAAGTGCTGTAAATCCACAGTGTTGTGCAGGTTGTGGTTAAAGTCGTGGGATAAGTGTGTAGAGTTTTGAAAACTGTGTTCAAGCAATGAAAAACGAACTAGAGTTTGGTCCACATGAACTGCTGCTGTGCAGACTGTAGTTAGAGTTTTGCACATGTAGCTCCAGTTGTGCTCACTGTCGTTTAGCAATCGAAAAAAACTGTAAATGTTTCTGTCGATTCAAAATGAAACGTTTCTGACAATAAAATTCTTAATGTTTCTGATGATTCAAAACTTTAATAATTGTGATGATCAACTTCCTACATAAATGCTTCAACAAGAATCATGCACGAAAAATAAAAATAGCTCCATCGTGATTATGAAGTATTTAAACAATATGAAAAAAAGTAAATCCGCTTTACTGGCTTCAGTTCACTAAGATGATGAGTTTCTAAGTCAGAATCAAGTGATTAAGGACTAAAATCTCTCCTTTTCACTCGCTGACAAACAGCCACAACAACCAAATGAAAAGCAAATGATGCACATTAGATGTAATCGCGGCGGTTCAGCTTTTACTGCCAGTCTGCAGTTATGCAATCCTCAAAACTCTCAGACGATGAAGATGTCGGTCTGGGATTGGGAAGGTTGTTTTGGCAGGAATACACTGGGATAAAGTGCCAGCTCACGAGCAGGAGAGTGAAATCACACACTCGACTCTCACCGCAGTGTGTGTGTGTGTGTGTGTGTGTGTGTGTGTGTGTGTGTGTGGCTGCGAGCCAGAGCCTCGTTCAGCCACTGATCTGGACCAACGCCAAACCAACACCAGAGAGAGACTACAATCACTGCAACTCGTTCACACACACACACACACACACACACACACACACACACACACACACACACACAAACTCTCTCTCACACACACACACACACACACACACACACACACACACTCCCCAACTTAATGATCTGATGCTTTTCCACAACTTTAAAAGTTGTTTTCTAACTGTTGTTTTAATGCTCATTATTAGAAAACTCAGAGTAATATACTACTACAAATATAATATACAACTAATCAAAACTTTATAAAATAGATACTTAAGTTTTCCTGCTGGTTTATTTACATTTTTCCTGAAGACGGAGCATCCAGATAATAAAATAATTATTATAATCATTCACCTGACAGTCAAACAATTCAGTTCATGAAAACTGGGTAAGAAAAATATAAATGCGGATTTGAGTGATTGTGTGTGTGTGTGTGAGAGTTTGTGTGTGTGTGAGAGAGAGAGAGAGAGTGTGTGTGTGTAATATATGTGTATGTGTGTGTGTGTGTGTCTGTGAGAGAGAGAGTGTGTGTGTGTGTGTATATGTGTGTGTGTGAGTCTGTGTGTGTGTGTGTGTGTCTGTCAGAGAGAGAGAGAGTGTGTGAGTCTGTGAGAGGGAGTGTGTGTGTGTGTGTGTGTGTGTGTGTGTCTGTCTGTCTGTCTGTGAGAGAGTGTGTGTGTGTGTGTGTGTGTGTGTCTGTGTCAGTGAGAGAGAGTTTGAGAGTGTGTGTGTGTGTGTGTGTGTGTGTCTGTGAGAAAGAGTTTGAGTTTGTGTGTGTGTGTGTGTCTGTGAGAGAGAGAGTGTGTGTCTGTGTCTGTGAGAGAGAGTTTGAGTGTGTGTGTGTGTGTGTGTCTGTGAGAGAGAGTTTGTGTGTGTGTGTGTGTGTGTCTGTGAGAGAGAGTTTGTGTGTGTGTGTGTGTGTCTGTGAGAGAGAGTTTGTGTGTGTGTGTGTCTGTGAGAGAGAGTGTGTGTGTGCGTGTGTGTGTGTCTGTGAGAGAGAGTGTGTGTGTGCGTGTGTGTGTCTGTGAGAGAGAGTTTGAGTTTGTGTGTGTGTCTGTGAGAGAGAGAGAGTGTGTGTGTGTGTGTGTGTGTGTCTGTGAGAGAGAGTTTGTGTGTGTGTGTGTGTGTGTGTGTGTGTGTCTGTGAGAGAGAGTTTGTGTGTGTGTGTGTGTGTGTGTGTGTGTGTGTGTGTGTGTGTGAGAGAGAGTGTGTGTGTGCGTGTGTGTGTGTCTGTGAGAGAGAGTTTGAGTTTGTGTGTGTGTCTGTGAGAGAGAGAGTGTGTGTGTGTGTGTGTCTGTGAGAGAGAGTTTGAGTTTGTGTGTGTGTGTGTGTGTCTGTGAGAGAGAGAGTGTGTGTGTGTGTCTGTGAGAGAGAGTTTGAGTTTGTGTGTGTGTGTGTGTGTCTGTGAGAGAGTGTGTGTGTGTGTGTGTGTGTGTGTGTGTGTGTCTGATCATATTACCACCATCACCAGTATCTTTTCCCACATCAGGGATCATGGGATTTCATTATTCAGGGTTGATTCACAAACTAATATGTCAACCATAATAAAGAGACATAATTCACTTCAGACTTTGAGCTTTAGACACGAAGATCAGTGAGGCCAAAACAGCAGCAAAGTATTATAAAAATGTCTTCAGTTATCTGTTAAACTGCCCGATTATGATATTTTAAAGGTTTGGCGTCTCCTACAACAGGTTCACACGCATCCAAGCTCAAACACACTTTAATTTCCTCATAATTGCACTAATTTCTCAGTCTCTGAAACGCTTCAATCAAGGATTCAGTCTCTCTAAGCTCCGCCTCTCTGAGAGCTGCTCTGCTGTGATTGGTCAAAAAGGAAACGCTCATTATCATATCTGAATCTCAGCTCTTGATCACAGTGATACGAACAGTAACGATGGCGTGGGTTTTACCGTCTCAATCTCAGAAAACAGCGTCTTCTCCACATGAACAACACGAACCCAACTCTTCCAGTCTCAGATACACTACAGTGTTTGAGGGCGGAGCTAAGAGACGCCAATCAGCCAATCAACACCACAGGCTGGCATTATGCTAATTAGATACTTTGTACCAGACTGGAGTTACTGACGACTCGTTCCAGTTCAGAATCGCTTCTTTCTCCTAGAAAACAATAACTTTATTTATCTGCACTTTGATCTTTAAAACCATTACATTGCACAATACATGAAAGGTAATATTTGAAAAGCATAACACAGGCACTTAAATGCAATAAAAACGGGACCGGTGGCTCTTAAACAGTTAATGCTGTTTGTAAAAAGCAAGCATCTGTAGAAGAAACTCTCAAACTAAAGTCACAATATCACAATCTCCCTCGCCGTTGCATGTGTGCAGGTGTGTGTGTGTGTGTGTGTGTGTGTTCCACACGCAAACCTCATTCTTCTTCAGAAAAAAATCTAGATTAGATACAAATCTAGTTTATGATCTTTTCTTTTCCGGTCCACGTGTTTCTACATGTGATCTTCAGGTCTGAAGTCGGAAATTAACGGGGTTTTTGGGCCAAACATTTCACCAAACTGAACAAAAATGCCCTTAAATTCAAGATAAAGGGGCAAAAATGCCCGTGCACAAAAAAAATCTATTACGACTGACACAATTACAGGGAAAGAGAGACAGAGTTGAGTGTGGCGTTACATTTAGATCTGTTTTGCAGCAGTGTTGAGCATTATAACCAATCACGCATGTTTCTGTTGAGCTAATTAATGCAACGGCCAATCAGATTTTTTTTTTTTTAATGCTTAAAAAGCAATAAACTAATTCATACATGTTTGTCTGATTAGCAGAATATGACGTGCCGTTTCCCCAAGCATATATTTATTTTTGTGTTAATCTGCATTAATAATCAATATTAAGAGCAATAATTGACAATGATTTTTGCAGCCCTACCCTGTAATGAGTTAATGTTTTTTAATATCATGGTTTATATACTTTTTGTAGGTTATTTACATTATGCATTACTGTGAGAATTATTCCATGTCAAATGCAGCTTGTGTTACACTA
>NC_136883.1:37668680-37681180 GCF_949152265.1 Phoxinus phoxinus | reverse complement strand
CACACACACACACACACACAGTGCATTATCATTAACCTCTCACTCTTGTTGAATTGAATCTTTCACTGATTCCTGTTCAGCTGAATGAAAATGGTTTGTTTACTACTTTTTTCCGGACTATAAGTCGCACTGGACTATAAATCGCATCAGTCAAAAAAAAATGTGTCAGAGTAAAAAATACATATATAAGTCGCACTGGACTATAAGTCGCATTTATTTAGAAATTTATTTCACAAAATCCAAGACCAAGAACAGACATTTAATCTGGAAAGGTTATTCAGCGACACGACAGCACACAGAACAACAGCTGAATAGTGTCAGTGTGTTAGCGTAACACATTATCAGTTATTCAGCTGCACAACAGCATAAAGAACATATGGAGGCTGAATAGGCTAAACTAACATTAGCCAGCGAGTCCAACTAGTTACCGGTCAGCAAGTTCACCAGCTCCCGATCTCACTCCTCAACACTGAACTCTTCTTCCTCTCGCGGCTGCAGACGGTAATGTTTCTCTTGGTTCATCTCAGTCAGAATGAATTCATTTTGGTATATAAGTCGCACCTGACTATACACAGGTTTCTTGTATACAAACAATACCGGATGCGCGCGCATCCTAGAGGCAAGACCGCTATATGTTATGCCGAGTTCTGTAAAAGAACATTGTAATTAACGTAGATTTCGCATTGTTTGTAAATTCTTGTTGACTCAATAATAAACTGCAATTTCAGAGTTGAATCTGTTTGCTTGTGTTTCATTTGCATATTAATATAACATTATGTAAAAAGTTAGTTAGTTGACTAGTATGAAATTGTCCAACTAAGTTTGCGAATCATAAAAACATGACATACCCTATGCATTTAGGCTAGTTTACAGCACAACAGCTCCGCGTCATCTCTGCTTCTGCTAGATATAGCCGTAAAGACTGTTGCTTTCTGCCTCTTAGATGCGCGCGCATCTACGTGATGACGTTGCACAGAAACCCGTGTATAAGTCGCAGGACCAGCCAAACTATGAAAAAAGTGCGACTTATAGTCCGGAAAATACGCTATGCTTTTACATGAAAGTTTGACTCGGGTAGATTAACAAAAAGAGCCTAGGTTTAATTTTGGCGACAGTTACCCTTTAAACTCATTAACATACTTTATCACTAGAACACTAGAGTTCTATAGAGAACCCATTGAACCTTTATTTCTAAGAGTGCATGAGCAAAATGTAACTTTAGTGTTATGGATTATAATGTATTTCATGCATTAAAGGTTGGGTAGGTAAGAATTGTCTAAAGAACTTTTTTTTCAAATTGGCTTAAACTGTCTTTATATACCAATACATAATTAAAATGTAAGTACTTTGAAAAAGAGAGTATACAAATTGAGTGACTCTAGTGTATTTAATCTTCAAAAAACACAGCTCATTAATTCCTACTGGGCCGAAACACGTGATTGGCTTGCGCGACTGTCACTCTCCGTCGCCATGACTACCGCCGCTATTACTGGCTCCGCCCACGTGCGCGCAGTCGCGCACCCGTTTTTAGGCGGGAGTGAATGGAATTAATGAGCTGTGTTTATTGAAGATTAAATACACTAGAGTCACTCAGTTTTTTATACTCTCTATTTCAGAGTACTTGCATTTTAATTATGTATTGGTATATAAAGACAGTTTAAACAAATTTGAATAAAAGTTTTTTTAGACAATTCTGACCTACCCTACCTTTAACCTTCTGTCATCATGTACTTGCCCTCATGTTGTTTCAAACCTGTATGATTTTCTGAGATGTTTTGAAGAACATTGAGGACTAAACGACACTGGACCCCATTGAGTTTCATTGCATGGACAAAAAAAAACACATTTCTCAAAATATCTTTTGTGTTTTACAGAAGAAATAGTCATTCAGGTTTTAAGAGGAACACCGTACATTCATCAGAATGATAGTGATCACGTGACACTGAAGACTGGAGTAATGATGCTGAAAATTCAGCTTTGAATCAATAATATTTGAAAACTTTCACATGGAAAGAAAGCAGTCTTCTGATTGATCAATCAAGCATCTGAGCATCTGAACACGACACCCGGTCTGTTTGCTTCAGGGAGGAATTTACAGCAGCTGTCATTAAAACTCACAGAGATGCCATTAAAACGCGAGCGTGTCTCTGAACCTTCCCCCTCCAACCTCGCAACCTGAGACTGGGACCATGAAGAGTGTCATTATACACCACTGGCCACACATAATGACAGAACACAACACACACGACACACAGAGAGAGACGCACATCTCCTCTCTGAACTCATGATTGCATCACTGACAGGCTGAGCAGGGTTTGTGAAATGCTTTAGTTTTTCCCTTCAGATCAGAACCAGCGTCTCTGTTGTCTTTATATCAGAATGATGGAGTCTGTAAGATCTGAATGCCACAGTCCTTTGAATGTTTTACTAGTGTGCAGATGCTCAATGTCATCATGCAATGCATTTGCAAACAGGATATTCTTATTTCTATCGAAGCTTGTTTCTGCAACAGAATAAAAATATTTTTTTAAAGATAATTGCGTCTTTTTATCTCACAATTGCGAGTTTAAATCCTGCAATTCTGACTTTATTTCTCAGAATTGTGAGATAAAAAGTCAGAATTGCAAGAAATAAACTCGTCAATTCTGACTATAACATGCAATTGTGAGTTTATATCTCGCATCTGATATCTTTTCTCAGAATTGTGAGATAAAGTCACAATTGCGAGTTATAAAGTCCAATTCTGAGGAAAAAATACCAACTTTTTTCCTCAGAATTGCGAGATCACAATTCTGACTTTATATCTCACAATTCTGACTTTATATCTCACAATTCTGACTTTATATCTCACAATTCTGACTTTATATCTCACAATTCTGACTTTATATCTCACAATTCTGACTTTATAACTCACAATTCTGACTTTATATCTCACAATTCTGACTTTATAACTCACAATTCTGACTTTATATCTCGCAATTCTGACTTTATATCTCGCAATTCTGACTTTATATCTCGCAATTCTGACTTTATATCTCACAATTCTGACTTAATATCTCACAATTCTGACTTTATATCTCACAATTCTGACTTTATATCACGCAATTCTGACTTTATATCACACAATTCTGACTTTATATCTCACAATCCTGACTTTATATCTCACAATTCTGACTTTATATCTCACAATTCTGACTTTATATCTCACAATCCTGACTTTATATCTCACAATCCTGACTTTATATCTCACAATCCTGACTTTATATCTCACAATCCTGACTTTATATCTCACAATCCTGACTTTATATCTCACAATCCTGACTTTATATCTCACAATCCTGACTTTATATCTCACAATCCTGACTTTATATCACGCAATTCTGACTTTATATCTCACAATTCTGACTTTATATCTCACAATTCTGACTTTATATCTCACAATTCTGACTTTATATCTCACAATTCTGACTTTATATCTCGCAATTCTGACTTTATATCTCACAATTCTGACTTTATATCACGCAATTCTGACTTTATATCTCACAATTCTGACTTTATATCACGCAATTCTGACTTTATATCTCACAATTCTGACTTTATATCACGCAATTCTGACTTTATATCTCACAATCCTGACTTTATATCACGCAATTCTGACTTTATATCTCACAATTCTGACTTTATATCTCACAATTCTGACTTTATATCTCACAATTCTGACTTTATATCTCACAATTCTGACTTTATATCTCGCAATTCTGACTTTATATCTCACAATCCTGACTTTATATCACGCAATTCTGACTTTATATCTCACAATTCTGACTTTATATCTCACAATTCTGACTTTATATCTCACAATTCTGACTTTATATCTCACAATTCTGACTTTATATCTCGCAATTCTGACTTTATATCTCACAATCCTGACTTTATATCTCACAATCCTGACTTTATATCTCACAATTCTGACTTTATATCTCACAATTCTGACTTTATATCTCACAAATCTGACTTTATATCTCACAATCTTGACTTTATATCACACAAATCTGACTTTATATCTCACAAATCTGACTTTATATCTCACAAATCTGACTTTATATCTCACAATCTTGACTTTATATCTCACAATTTTAAGATAAAAAGTCAGAATTGCGAGATAAACAAACGCAGTTATCTTCTAAAATGTTTTATTCTGTGGCGGAAACAATCTTCCAAATATTTCAGTGTGAAGCAAGACTACATGGGCATTAATGCGTTTAGCAGTATGTTGGAGTAGACTTGATTTTGTCCATTATAATCGTCAGAATAATATGCATCCATGAATTAAATGAAAGAATCATCATGACTGCACATTGGTTTTAGTGATAAGGTTGTGAGAGTCACTGTTGCATGCATTTTGCAAAGAATTAATTGCATATGAATCTGGACAGAAATAATTACTCCTTTAGTTGGTTTATGAGGCGAAATGATTGACAATACTACATTTTGTCATTTTCTGTGGATGCATAATGCATAATAACACGTGTGCATTCTGCTCTTCATTTCTTTGCATGATATATAAAGCAAGATAGATGAAATCGCTCAACGCTCAAGTCAATCAAAATCAGCTTGAAACGCATTGTAATTCTGACTTCTGAGATCATAAGTAGGACGTAGGAATCTGTGTTATCCACCAGTCTCTCTCTCTCTCTGTGAGGATTGTGCACGTCCACACCGCTGGTCTATACTGGGAAAGTAGAATGGATGATGTTGCCTCTATAAATAAGCCTTTAATCACATCAGAGGCTCTTCAAGCTCTTGACAGATCGCCTGATTCACAGCAAGACGTCAACAGATTTATATTCAGACTACAGTCCATCGGAAATCAAAACTGACTCGATTTACTGTCGATTCACCCCATGTTTCTGTTCTTACAGCGACCGAGTCATCAGTGCATGTTATTCTGGAGAACATAATGGATGGAATCAACATACAGTCAAACCCAGCATTACTCAGACTCCAGATATCATTTTTGATATGCGTTTACTAGTGTGATCAGGACACTATAGTTCATTTATATAAGCGAGGAGAGCAGAATAAAGTAAATTGTGACATATTATACCCAAATATTCTTCATACAGTGACTACCGATACATATTTGGGAGCAAAAATGATGATTGGGACACTTTGAGCTGGTCATGTTCTGCTAAAGTGTGTGTCTGTAATCGCTAATGCTCTTTTTACACACACACTGAACACATGAAGCATTGCTTGGTCACTGGTCGAGCTAAACTGGTATTATCTAATTGTGTAGTTAAATTTACCAGCTGACAGATATTCAACATAATTCATGTGTGAGACAGTCTAACAGAAGTGTGTGTGTGTGTGTGTGTGTGTGTGTGTGTGTGTGTGTGTGTGTGTGTGTGTGTGTGTGTGTGTGTGTGTGTGTGAGAGAGTCTAACAGAAGGATGGACAAAACCTGTCAAATATCAACTGAGTTCTGTCATATTTTATTACCAACTATAGTGAATAAACTGATAATGTGAGAAATGTTGAAGTTGTCTGGATAAATTTGGGTTTGACTCTCTGTACTACTAACTGCATACATGTAAACTGTATTTATTCTGGTTTTGGAGGAAAGCAAAATGGTTGCATGATGATATTAAGGGCGCATGCACTCAATCAAGATGCATTGTGGGACTGTGGAAAGAAAAAAAAAAGATCTCAAAGGATCACTTTCACAAAACCTTCCCGTTCACACCTATACATCTGAAGGAAACGTGCATGATGTTGCAGATCATAGCGCCGCGGCTACTGTGCAACTCGAAACACACACACACACACACACACACACACACACACACACACACACACACACACACACACACACACACACACACACACACACACACACACACACAGACACACACACACACACACACACACACACACACACACACACACACACACACACACAGACACACACACACACACACACACACACACACACACACACACACACACACACACACAGACACACACACACACACACACACACACACACACACACACACACACACACACGTGCACAAACACTCCCACGTGTGAACTGACAAAACTGGGCCAAATGTCTCTTTACACAGTCTGGACGCCGGCCAAAGTCGACTCAGCGTTTGGCAGGAGTGTAAGAGAACAAATAAGTCCAGCGAAGTGTCCGGCTCTGTGCCAGCGACACACACGGATCAGAGACAAAACCAAACACAAACACTGAAGACACGCGTGACGAGTGTGAGGAGGACGAGAGGGAGAAATCATGAGTAACTGAACCTCTGCACTGACAGACCGACTCGTCAATCCTGCACTTCCTAAACATATAATAATAAACACTGCCAACTAGTGTTGTCACGATACTACAATTTCTAACTTCGATACGATACCTTGAAAAATATCGATATTCGATACCATTTTCGATACCACAGAGAAAAAAACTGCCACAATATTAAGGGGGTATTTTTTTTTATTTAAAGCTAAATATAACAAGTCTAGAACATGACAATGAGATATATTTTACATGAACAAAAATGTCCTGAGTTCTATCTGTTAATATTTTTTAATTGGACCAGGGCTAACATGACCCGTTGTATTTGTATAACCTACTGTAATCAAAGATTAAAATATAGCCTACTGTAGTAGGCCAAAACTGTTTTTTTGCTTTTTACTGTAAAAAAGCACTCAACAGTATCAAATTGGAGGATAGAGTGTCAGTAATGTATAATAATAAGATTAAACATTCAATGTTTAGTTAAAGGCATTTCATTATTGAATTCAGAGATGCCATTGTCTAGCTGTCTAGTTTAATTCATATCTGTGTAATCAAATTGATGATAATCGCTAATGAAGGCAAATTGCAGAATTAAATAATAATTTTCTGAATAAAGTTAAATAGGCACAAGTTAATTTACATTTGACCACAGTTAAAATATTTACTTGTCGGATTCCTCAGTCAGATTATGTTAACTTTAAGAATTACGGTGAAAAAACGAGACAACACAGACTCATATCAACAACAATACTAGGCCATCTTGGTTAATGTTTCAGAAAAGTTAAAATGAGAAGAGTTACAGTGTTTCGTTTAGGATTTTTTTAGCAGTGGGGAAAGGTCTGTCCAAACAACAAACACCCCTGATGCTGAGCGTAGCCTCTGCTTGCTAAATGGTACCCCTGGAGCCTGTTCCTTAAGTCTGTTTTCACCTATAACATAATTTTAAAAAATGAGTGATGTGAGGGATTATTGATTGTCAAACAATCTTTTGGGTGCCCGCAGCCCGCTCGCAGTGTGAAGCGCGTGTCTGCGCTATTCTCTGACATACCCGCTCGCAGTGTGAAGCGCGTGTCCGCGCTATTCTCCGACTGAGACATGCCCGCTCGCGGTGTGTTTTTACGCGTGTCCGCGCTATTCTCCGACATGCCCGCTCGCGGTGTGTTTTTACGCGTGTCCGCGCTATTCTCCGACATGCCCGCTCGCGGTGTTCTTTATCAATCAACCACAGCCGGTCGCGGGGGCGCCGCCCTCGCCATCTTTCCATTCACTTCACTTTTACTATTTAACCAGAGCGAATGAGACGAGTGCGTCACGTGTGGTGTTTGTCAACGCGCCTTTGGGGAGAAGTGAAAGTGAAAGTTTGGCTAGTATCGATACTTCGGGAAATTAGTATTGGTACCGTTCAGATATGTCAGTATCGATATTTATCGAAATATCGATATTTTTGACAACACTACTGCCAACATGTGACCCTGGACCACACACCAGTCTGGAGCCGCACGGGTATATCTGTGGCAATAGCCAACTCTACATTGTATGGCTCAAAATGATCCATTTTTCTTTTATGCCAAAAATCATTAGGATATTAAGATCATGTTCCATGAAGATATTTAGTAAATGTCCTGCCGTAAATATATAAAACATGTATTTTTGTGAGTGAATGCAGCACAATCGTGAACATAAATGCACAACTTTAAAGGAGATTTTCTCAATGTTTACATTTTTTTGCTCCTCAGATTCCAGATTTACAATAGTTGTGTCTCGACCAAAGAAGTGGCAGAAAGTTTCTGTTTAATACACTATTATTAATAGCATTTAACAAACAATTTCTGTATTTGAGGATATGAACTCATTGTTCTGACACATCGTGAATGCACTGGAAAAAATATATAATTCTGTCTCGTTTTCCAGCACAAATATCTAAACGTTCTTAAATCAAGATACATTTACTGGAGAAGAAGCAAAATTGTGTTTGATATTAAGACTTTTTTGCTGAAAATGTATCAAAATGAAGTGAGTTTGAGATTAAAACAAGACATTTTTTAGTTGGATTCAGAAAAATAATCCGGTTTTCCCTCTGAATCAAGTTTATTTTTCAGACTCCTTTGGCAGATGAAAGAGGAACGAAAAGCAACTTAACTCCACTTAAAGTCCCCCTGTGGTGTAAATCCAGCTTTTAATGTAGTTTATGTGTGTATGTGGAGTTATTAATCTGCTTTAACACACACCATGTGTAAGTTCATAAGTGGACAGCATTGCTGAGTATTTTCTGCTTAAAACTGCAGTGAACCAAAGACAGTCTCAAACACACGGTGTGAAATCGCTGGTGTTTCTGACGTCACACACTACCTTGACCAATCAGATCAACGTGTGATCGCCAACCAGTGATCTCTGAGTGAGTGAGTGAGTGGAGGCGGGGCTCATTTGCATATTCATAGAACCACGCATTCTAAATGAGGCAAGGGTGTCGAGTTACATTCATGATATTTTAAGGCATGAAGGAAAGAACTTTTAAATATGTAATTTTGGTGATCAAAGTTGTGTTTTAAGGGACTACAGTGGGACTTTAAGTCCGTCTGTGCTTGAAACAACAACAAATATCTGCCATTGGGGTCCAAAAAATTATCTTAATTCAAAGAGAAAACATGATTATTTTTCTGACCCCACTGGCACTCACTACATTTCAATTGATTTTTCAATTCACCTTTGGCTAAGCCCCGCCCCCCTTAGTTACTGTTGCTATGTCCGTCAACTTCATCTGGGCTCTGGTTTGGTATCAACATGGCTTATGCTGTGACGGCTCTTCCTGCTGAACTTTTATCAAACTTTTATAAAGCAGCAAATAAAGTGTCGGATAGAAGTAGGCAGAAGCGGCTCAGTGTGCGTTCGAAGGATATATTCAAGACATAAACACAAGCAACAACAAGATCCAAATAGAGGCAAAATCATAACGGTCACAGTCAAAACATGACCCAGCGCATCATATCCTAATGGAGACGGAGACTGGGACTCACAATATCAGGAGCAACACTGTTCATGCAGAGCTGGGTCTCTATTCACTTCTATAATCGTTATTACAAAGCACACGGACGACGCGAGTATAAAGCTGTGTTTATTAGCAGTGTGTGCTAGCGTATCAACAATTAGCGCAGAGAACCGAAATCATGACCTAAACCAGCATAAAACTGTCTAACTAGTGTAACTCACAGTAAGGTTAAAACACAAAAGTGTGTTGTTGATCTTGAGGGTTTCGCTGACTGAGGACGTCCACACAGTTTAATCCACAAACGACACTTGTCAGGATTTGACCGGTTTTGGGAAGGGGGAAACGGACACACCTCCTCCAACCTCTCTGGGAAACACGTATCTGTGTTACAAACGCCCCAGGCACAACGGTTAGCCATATTTCTGATAAACTACGACGGTAATAGCCTGCCGAGACCAAACATACGAGACGCCGGTGTTAAAGTCAATGGAGCGCTGCGAACAAGTGTCGGACCGCTGTGGAGCTCGTTCTTGGCTGCGCTGTGATTGGTCAATCTACATTCTAGGGCGTGGCTTAGCCAAAGGCGAATTTACAAGTCATGTTGCTTCTTCTCCAGTAAATGCATCTTGATTTAAGAGCGTGTAAGAACACAGCTCAATCTCTCTTACCGCTTTAAAGTGCTCGTCGTAGCTCCACTCCGCTTGTGCGCTCGGGGACGCGGCAGACGGGCGCTCGGCGGGCGAGAGGTCGTCCTCGGGCTCCTGCTTCACCCTGACGGCGGGCGACGCGGCTCTCCTGGGGTCCGGGAAGCTGGCGGTCGGGCGTCCGGGTAAGCGTACGGCTCCCTGTTGAAGCGCAAGCGTCTGATTCCTGAGAAACTCCAGTCCACTCGGCGTCCGCTCGTCTTCCTCGCTGCCTTCGTCCCCCTCCATCATCTCATCATCATCATCATCATCTGAATCTCGCCCGCGCTCGTCCTCCACGCTGCTGTGATTGGAGCCGAGAGAGAGCTGTCCGCTGCTCATGAAGCCGGCTCCAGAAGCCCTAGCGGCGGCTAGTATGGCCTGTTGGGCCGCGACCTGTTGCGCGTACATGATGTGAGCTTCTCGAAGCCGCCGCTCCTTGTGCTCGGTCTCCGCGCGCGCCTGTTGCTGGCGCTGGAGATGCTCCATCATGGCCTCCAGCTTCAGGCCACCCGACAAACCGGCCTCCTGAGAGACAGAAGAAGAAGACGTCAATGAGCTGAGCACTCGACTACAGCACAGCTTTAAAGGGGACACATCAAGAACATCGGTGCTTCTAACAACCCAGAAAACATGAAAAGTGAAACCCAGTAACTTTGTTTAGGTGAGCCTTTCTCTGCAAGCATGTTAAAAAAGAAGCAGATCAGATTCTGATGAAGGAAGAGGATCTTATTATAATATTACCGGCCATCACAGCACCGCCATTTTGTTTTCTCAAGCAATAACAGAGACCAGTTGTAACGCGATGGCAGAAGATCCAGCAAAGCATGAAACTGTTGTGTGGTCGAGCACAGACTGGACACTAGTGACCAGAACATGTCAGCGCTGTCTTATAAACACCTCAGGAACTGTGGACACTTGTGTAAGAGTTCATCATGATGATGAGATGATCAGTGTAACTCCACAACAACTACACAAATGTGTCCGCTAGCATCCAGAAACTCTCCCTGAGTCTCTCCTGCACTCGCTACTGGTTATTCTGGGATTCTGGAGGAGTGAGATCGGCCGGTTCGGTTATTGCCGGAGTTTCTGAAGCTCCGCCCACTTCTGAAGGGAGGCGGGGCTAAAGCTCATTTGCATTTAAAGGGACACACACAAAAACGGCGTGTTTTTGCTCACACCCGAAAAGGGGCAAATTTGACAAGATATAATAAATGATCTGAGATATTCTGAGCTGAAATTTCACACACATTCTGGGGACGCCATAGATTTATATTACATTTTGTGAAAAGGGGCATAATATGTCAACTTTAACTCGGCATGCACTAAACCCACATTATTTCTCTTGATTTAAAGGGGGTGTATAATGCCCTTTTCACAAGATGTAAAATAAGTCTCTGATGTCCCCAGAGTGTGTGTGTGAAGTTTTAGCTCAAAATACCCCACAGATATTTTTATATATTATGTTAAAATCGTCACTTTTTGAGGGTGAGCAAAAACACACCGCTTGTGTCTGTCCCTTTAAATGCAAATGAGCTGCTGCTCCCAGCACAGGGGGCGGAGCTTCAAGAGTGCGTGTCCTTTTACCTCTCTCTCACACACACTGAACATTTCAAAAAAGCTTTTATGTTCAAACCGGAGTCAGACGATGATGGAGAGACTCAAGAAGAAGTGACACATGTAGAAGAACAGGACATTTCTGAATGGTTAGTTGATGAATTTATGAAGCTTATGTGTAGTTATCTTCTAGTCATTGATAAGCATATTCTGCATGATAATCTATAAATCGTGTTCCGGGGGCGGGGTTTATGTAAATTCTAGGGTTGGTGATGTCACTAACCCGGGAGGAATGTCGTGTAGTTCCTACCAGCCGTTTGTTGTAGTTCTTAAAAAACTATTTCTTTAAAAGCAAATATCTCCCTTTGCTCTGAACTTTGAGCGTTGTAACTTTGCAGATGTTGTTTATGATCAAACAGCAACATTACACACTAACTACAGTTAGAAAAGTCAAATCACACTCAACGACCCCTTTAAGCTGCACATGTTTTGGCAACATGATAAGTGTGTTATGGGATGAGTTTGCAGGATCTCGTCTTCATTGATCATATTCATGCACTTTTGTTTAGCAAACATATACATTTGGCCCTTGTTACACATTCTGCTGATGTCACCAGGTTTGCATTGAACCCTCATAATGCAATTATAATCAGATTCAGGCAATATTGTAAACACAATAATTAGATCAAATTCCATGCAATTAAGCTCATAATCAGAGCAACCATAATCACAGCAAAACATGTTGAGATAAACACACACGCAAACACACAACCAGACTGTAAACGATTAATCGTGATTAATCGAATCCAAAATAAAAGTTTGTGTTTACATAATATATGTGTGTGTATTGAGTATAATTATTTTGTATATATAAATACACACACATGCATGTATATATACATTTAAGAAAAAAAAAATATTTATATATTAAATAGTTCTATTAATATATAATATAAATCATATAAAA
>NC_136883.1:37653680-37661180 GCF_949152265.1 Phoxinus phoxinus | reverse complement strand
TATGAACTTACACATGGTGTGTGTTAAAGCAGATTAATAACTCCACATACACACATAAACTACAGTAAAATATGGATTTCACCACAGGGGGACTCTAAATAAAATACACTGACCAAAATTTAAACGCAACACTTTTATTTTTGCCCCCATTTTTCATGAGCTGAACTCAAAGATCTAAGACTTTCTATGCACACAAAAGGCCATTTCTCTCAAATATTGTTCATAAATCTGTGTTAGTGAGCACTCCTCTGCTGAGATAATCCTCCACCTAATCTAAGCATATCAAGATGCTGATTAGACAGCATTATTATTGCACAGGTGTGCCTTAGGCTGCCCACAATAAAAGGCCACTGAAATGTGCAGTTTTACTGTATTGGGGCGGGGGGGGGGGTCCGAAAACCAGTCAGTATCTGGTGGGACCATTTGCCTCACGCAGTGCAACATCTCCTCGAGTTGATCAGGTTGTTGATTAAACCTGTGGAGTGCAAATGTGGCGTTTTGTGAAGTTTTGAGGGAGTGTGCAATTGAAAAATGGGGGCAAAAACAAAAGTTTTGCGTTTATAATTTTGTTCAGTGTAACTACTTTTATTTTAGGGTGATTTATGACACGGATGCGAAGCGGTTTCATGGGATACGAATACGGCATGACGGTCGAAAACAAGCGTTTTATCGACAGAATGAAGGAGGCGGGGCTTAAACGATCACAAACAAAATGACTGTGTTCTTAAAAACACTGTACGAACTTAGGCAGAACTCTTTGATCCTCACACACACACACACACACACACACACACACACACACACACACACACACACACACACACACACACACGCACACTTCACTGCACGCAGCAGGAAGAAACATCAGCGCAGCAGCAGACGGAGGAGCTCAAGGCTTTTGGGGGAATCAGGTCCAGATCTTCATCATCAGGGATTTCATCCAGATGATATCCATCCTTCAGCAGCTGCCGGCTCAGGTCCGGGTGCACCTGAGGAACACAAGATGAGGAACACAAGATGAGGACGAGGATGAGGAACACATGATGAGGATGAGCATGAGGAACACATGATGAGGATGAGCATGAGGAACACATGATGAGGACGAGGATGAGGAACACATGATGAGGATGAGCATGAGGAACACATGATGAGGATGAGCATGAGGAACACATGATGAGGATGAGCATGAGGAACACAAGATGAGGATGAGGATGAGGAACACATGATGAGGATGAGCATGAGGAACACAAGATGAGGATGAGGATGAGGAACACATGATGAGGACGAGGATGAGGAACACATGATGAGGACGAGGATGAGGAACACAAGATGAGGATGAGGATGAGGAACACATGATGAGGATGAGCATGAGGAACACAAGATGAGGATGAGGATGAGGAACACATGATGAGGATGAGGATGAGGAACACATGATGAGGATGAGGATGAGGAACACATGATGAGGATGAGCATGAGGAACACATGATGAGGATGAGGATGAGGAACACATGATGAGGATGAGCATGAGGAACACAAGATGAGGATGAGGATGAGGAACACATGATGAGGATGAGGATGAGGAACACATGATGAGGACGAGGATGAGGAACACAAGATGAGGACGAGGATGAGGAACACATGATGAGGATGAGGATGAGGAACACATGATGAGGATGAGGATGAGGAACACATGATGAGGATGAGCATGAGGAACACAAGATGAGGACGAGGATGAGGAACACATGATGAGGATGAGGATGAGGAACACAAGATGAGGACGAGGATGAGGAACACATGATGAGGATGAGGATGAGGAACACATGATGAGGATGAGCATGAGGAACACATGATGAGGACGAGGATGAGGAACACAAGATGAGGATGAGGATGAGGAACACAAGATGAGGACGAGGATGAGGAACACATGATGAGGATGAGCATGAGGAACACAAGATGAGGATGAGGATGAGGAACACATGATGAGGATGAGCATGAGGAACACAAGATGAGGACGAGGATGAGGAACACATGATGAGGATGAGGATGAGGAACACAAGATGAGGACGAGGATGAGGAACACATGATGAGGACGAGGATGAGGAACACATGATGAGGATGAGCATGAGGAACACATGATGAGGACGAGGATGAGGAACACAAGATGAGGATGAGGATGAGGAACACAAGATGAGGACGAGGATGAGGAACACATGATGAGGACGAGGATGAGGAACACATGATGAGGACGAGGATGAGGAACACAAGATGAGGACGAGGATGAGGAACACAAGATGAGGACGAGGATGAGGAACACAAGATGAGGACGAGGATGAGGAACACATGATGAGGACGAGGATGAGGAACACAAGATGAGGATGAGGATGAGGAACACATGATGAGGATGAGCATGAGGAACACAAGATGAGGATGAGGATGAGGAACACATGATGAGGATGAGCATGAGGAACACAAGATGAGGACGAGGATGAGGAACACATGATGAGGACGAGGATGAGGAACACATGATGAGGATGAGGATGAGGAACACAAGATGAGGATGAGCATGAGGAACACAAGATGAGGACGAGGATGAGGAACACATGATGAGGATGAGCATGAGGAACACAAGATGAGGACGAGGATGAGGAACACATGATGAGGATGAGCATGAGGAACACATGATGAGGATGAGGATGAGGAACACATGATGAGGACGAGGATGAGGAACACAAGATGAGGACGAGGATGAGGAACACATGATGAGGACGAGGATGAGGAACACATGATGAGGATGAGGATGAGGAACACATGATGAGGATGAGGATGAGGAACACATGATGAGGATGAGGATGAGGAACACATGATGAGGATGAGGATGAGGAACACATGATGAGGATGAGGATGAGGAACACATGATGAGGATGAGGATGAGGAACACATGATGAGGATGAGCATGAGGAACACAAGATGAGGATGAGGATGAGGAACACATGATGAGGATGAGGATGAGGAACACATGATGAGGATGAGCATGAGGAACACAAGATGAGGACGAGGATGAGGAACACATGATGAGGATGAGGATGAGGAACACATGATGAGGATGAGGATGAGGAACACATGATGAGGATGAGGATGAGGAACACAAGATGAGGATGAGGATGAGGAACACATGATGAGGATGAGGATGAGGAACACATGATGAGGATGAGGATGAGGAACACATGATGAGGATGAGGATGAGGAACACATGATGAGGATGAGGATGAGGAACACATGATGAGGACGAGGATGAGGAACACATGATGAGGATGAGGATGAGGAACACATGATGAGGATGAGGATGAGGAACACATGATGAGGATGAGCATGAGGAACACATGATGAGGATGAGGATGAGGAACACATGATGAGGATGAGCATGAGGAACACATGATGAGGATGAGGATGAGGAACACATGATGAGGATGAGGATGAGGAACACATGATGAGGATGAGCATGAGGAACACATGATGAGGATGAGGATGAGGAACACAAGATGAGGATGAGGATGAGGAACACATGATGAGGATGAGCATGAGGAACACATGATGAGGATGAGGATGAGGAACACATGATGAGGATGAGCATGAGGAACACATGATGAGGATGAGGATGAGGAACACATGATGAGGATGAGGATGAGGAACACATGATGAGGATGAGCATGAGGAACACAAGATGAGGACGAGGATGAGGAACACATGATGAGGATGAGCATGAGGAACACATGATGAGGATGAGGATGAGGAACACATGATGAGGATGAGGATGAGGAACACATGATGAGGACGAGGATGAGGAACACATGATGAGGATGAGCATGAGGAACACAAGATGAGGACGAGGATGAGGAACACATGATGAGGATGAGCATGAGGAACACATGATGAGGATGAGGATGAGGAACACATGATGAGGATGAGGATGAGGAACACATGATGAGGACGAGGATGAGGAACACATGATGAGGACGAGGATGAGGAACACATGATGAGGATGAGGATGAGGAACACATGATGAGGATGAGGATGAGGAACACATGATGAGGATGAGGATGAGGAACACATGATGAGGATGAGGATGAGGAACACATGATGAGGATGAGGATGGGACAGATGTTATCATCACAGGAGTGTTGTAGAGTGTTTTCACACTGGCAGTTTAGTTCGGAACGGGGCACGGTTCGCATGAAATATCACTAATGTGAACGCCGTCATGCGGACCGGGTGCACTGGGGTCCCGAACCCGAGACGACCTGGAGTTCGGGTGCTCACGGACTCAGATGCGCACCTGTTCAGGAAGTAAAGTGACCTGCGCATGTGTTTTAGCGAATTATGATGCATTTAGTTAAAGCATAATTTCAGTATTTAGCACTTTGAGTCTATTTTCTAGTTTGTTTTGGAGGAACTAGAGTGGTGGACACAGAGATGTTGACGATGGGTCCGGTCTCGACTTTTTGACTCTTTTAGAATCGCCTTTGAGCGCTTCAGAGCGGCTGTCGACCGGCATGCACAAACATGTCCTTAAAACAACCATTAAAGGTTGTGTAGGTAAGAATTGTCTAAAGAACTTTTTTTCAAATTGGCTTAAACTGTCTTTATATACCAATACATAATTAAAATGTAAGTACTTTGAAAAAGAGTATAAAAATTGAGTGACTATAGTGTATTTAATCTTCAAAAAACACAGCTCATTAATTCCTACCGGGACGAAACAAGTGATTGGCTTGCGCGACTGTCACTCTCCGTCGCCATGACTACCGCCGCTATTGCTGGCTCTGCCCACGTGCGCGCAGTCGCGCACCCGTTTTTAGGCGGGAGTGAATGGAATTAATGAGCTGTGTTTATTGAAGATTAAATACACTAGAGTCACTCAGTTTTTTATACTCTCTATTTCAGAGTACTTGCATTTTAATTATGTATTGGTATATAAAGACAGTTTAAACAAATTTGAATAAAAGTTTTTTTAGACAATTCTGACCTACCCTACCTTTAACGTTCGCTTTCAAAACTGTGCAACTCACGAGTGGTTAGTGGTGTTCGCTTGATGATTATAAACAAATATATTGACGCAATGTATGATTTCAATCCGTGTTATTTTCTATAGTGGAACTATTTTTTCAGATACCTCACAACCGCGTTTAAACTTCCGCTCGATATTTGAATCAGAAGCGTTAGCACACTCCCGACCACTTGATGGCGATAACCACTTTGCCGTGCAAGGACGCTGTACGGAACTCGGTGTCTAGCGCATAGACAGTAAAAATAAACGAGTTTAAAGACTACAACCAAATGTAAACAGCCCCTTTTCGGGTTCCGGTAGCGCAGTGATATCAACGAGCAATGAGTCCTCCAACAGAATTCAATGGGATTTTACAAAATGCCAAATAAAACACGACAGAAACGGTATTTCGCTACGCTACTTGTTTTGGAACATCAGCAAACACCACTAACCACTCTATGAGTTGCACAGTTTTGAAAGCGAACGTTAAAGGTAGGGTAGGTCAGAATTGTCTAAAAAAACGTATTCAAATTTGTTTAAACTGTCTTTATATACCAATGCATAATTAAAATGCAAGTACTCTGAAATAGAGAGAATAAAAAACTGAGTGACTCTAGTGTATTTAATCTTCAATAAACACAGCTCATTAATTCCATTCACTCCCACCTAAAAACGGGTGCGCGTGTGCCTGCGGTTTCATGATTTTTTTTTATTATATTGTATTGATTACAAGAGAAAATATTAAAAAAGAGAAAAGATTAAAAGAGAAAGAATTGCCATATCAGCTTCATGTCACATCAAGATCAAGATTTCTCTACAACACAACCACTCTACATGAGATTTTACTGTACTTGTGATAAAAAAGTGACACTTTAATAATTGATAATTTAATAGTGTATTAATATGATTAACTAACCTCTGCTGAGGAGTATCCAGATGAACAATCCAGCTCCGCATCACTGATGAAATCAGACAGAATCAATCAATCACTCCATCAACACACACTTCATTCTCTATGTCAGGGCTCTCATTTATACAACTGTGCGCGGGATCCGTCCTAAAAGTGTTTGTGCGCCTAAAAGCCCAAAATATTCAGAGTTATAGAAGCGTGCGTACGCCAGAGCCGGCGCAAAACTCCCTTTATAATCCCAGTCAGTGGAAGATTGCGGCACACGCGTCTATTTATGATTAGGACTCATAGTGAGGATTTAAAGGGTTAGTTCCCCCAGAACTGTGAACTCTGTCAGTAATGACTCTCCTCATGTTGTTCCCGTCAGACTCTCCTTCATCTCCGGAACACAAATGAAGATATTAGTGATTAAATCTGAGAGTGTCTCACTCCTCCAGAGGCTTCTGCTGTAATTGAAACTTGCCGGCCCAGAAAGTTAGTAAAGACGATGTTTACAATAGTCCGAGTGACGACAGCGGCTCAACCTTCAGTTTATCAAGCGACGAGGATACTTTTTGTGCGCATAATAACATATTTTTATATTTACTTTTAAGGAGTTTTCTTTTCAACTTTTCAAGCACTACTTTTTTTGGTTTTCAAGGACTACAATCAGAGATCGTTCTTATCTAACAATATCTTTACGATTTTTTAAACTCAAATTACAGACATGTGACCCTGGATCACAAACCCAGTCACACGGGTATATCTGTGGCAATAGCCAACAATACATTGTATGGGTCAAAATTATAGATTTTTCTTTTATGCTAATTTTTCAAATTGAAAAGATTGCAGATTTTCAATAGTTGTATCTCGGCCAAATATTGTCCTATCATAACAAACCACACATCAATGGAAAGCTTATATATATATATATATATATATATATATATATATATATATATATATATATATATATATATATGTATAAATCTCAATTTAAAAAAATTGGCCCATGTGACTGGTTTTGTGGTCCAGGGTACAAGGTATCCAAAATACAACTTATACCGTGTTTATTAATATATATACTAAATACAAAGTTTATAATGGCTATTATTGTTCAATAAAAATATTTTATATTATAACGTTGATGTACTTCGTATCAAGAAAAGATGGGCTGCAGTGTTCATTTGCGTGAAAAGATTGTATATGTGTTTGTTTATTTTTATGAAAAATAATAATAATAAAATTAAATTTAATATATTATATTTAAATAAGTAAAGCACTTTTTAAGTTCCTCTTCGCAAGTATGTCTGTTTTAAAGGGTTTTCCAGGACGTAAATATCCAAAAGTCAAATTCAGGCACTTTAAGCACCGTGTGCGAACCGTGTATAAATGAGAGCCCTGAATCGTCTTGATATCGCTGATCAAATGACAGGTTTTCCGGCGTGTTTGTCCCGTAACGACCGGACATCAGTGAGTCTGACCTGTCTGAATCCAGAGAGATGAGCGAGTCTTCTCCGGTCTGACTCAAGGCAGCGTATCCCTTATTAAACTTCACACTGCGGAG
>NC_136883.1:37641180-37648680 GCF_949152265.1 Phoxinus phoxinus | reverse complement strand
ATGAATGTGTGTGTATTTATATAATAATTATACACAGTACACACACATATATTATGTAAACACAAACTTTTATTTTGGATGCGATTAATCACGATTCATCTTTTGACAGCCCTAATATATATATATATATACATAAAAGCATTGTGCAGCAATACCCTCAATGCTTGGAAATAATGTTATTTAACATGTTTAATCTAATGTTCAGCATCAGAAACACTCACACATCTAATACAGTGTCACACTCTCTTCATCTCAGATCATTCAAACACAAGCTGACAGTACAGCAGGAAAACTCTCACACACTCCTTCAGTATTGCTTCGTTTATTAAGTGCTTTATTCATAAAGGACGGGATGAATTCGACTCCCGGAACCCATCGGACTCACAAAACCCTGAAACACAAACAAAGACGTGATTTCAACAAACTATATATATATATATATAACCTGATATATGGGAATTTTTGCGACGTGTTTCCATTGGGCGTATTTTCAATGTGCGTAATTTGCAGAGTAATGTGACGCGGGCCGCGTCAGCAGAACGAGGAGGAACACACTTGTTTACGATGTTCTCCTGCACATCCTCAGACTGTGTGTATGCCGAGCTCCTCCGGCGTGGAGATGCCGAGCTCCTGCAGAGTCGGCCCGAGCTCCTGGATCACATACGGGTAAATCTCCTGATGAGGGCCAGACTTATCCTGAGAACACACACACACACACACACACACACACACACACACACGGGTAAATCTCCTGATGAGGGCCAGACTTATCCTGAGAACACACACACACACACACGGGTAAATCTCCTGATGAGGGCCAGACTTATCCTGAGAACACACACACACACACACACACACACACACACACACACACACGGGTAAATCTCCTGATGAGGGCCAGACTTATCCTGAGAACACACACACACACACACGTGAGGAACAGACTTATCCTGAGAACACACACACACGTGAGGAACAGACTTATCCTGAGAACACACACACACACACACACACACGTGAGGAACAGACTTATCCTGAGAATACACACAGACACACACACACACGTAAATCTCCTGATGAGGACCAGATTTATCCTGAGAACTAACACACACACACACACGTGAGGAATAGAGTTATCCTGAGAACACTGCAACATCTCTTCTCTTCTCTGATGATGTGGGCGGGGCAACCTGTCACTCACATGAGATCAGCCAATAGCAAACCACAACCATCCAATCCATTCCCCACGAATAAAATGAAGCCCCGCCCACACGTGTTTGCCTCACCTTGACGGCCTCTAGGATGCGGATGGCGCTGGCGAGATCGTCCAATCGCCTGCAGGCGCGCAGAGCCGAGGCCAAGATCTTCGGCTCAGGAACGAGATCGTAGCCAATCAGAGTGTTCATCCCTGAAGAGAAAACACACACGTTCACACGCGGCCGATGATGTCATGAGAGTTTCAGTGTGTGTGAGAGATCAGTGTGTGTGAGAGATCAGTGTGTGTGTGAGATCAGTGTGTGTGTGAGATCAGATCAGGGTGTGTGAGAGATCAGTGTGTGTGAGAGATCAGTGTGTGTGTGAGATCAGATCAGGGTGTGTGAGAGATCAGTGTGTGTGAGAGATCAGATCAGGGTGTGTGAGAGATCAGTGTGTGTGAGAGATCAGTGTGTGTGTGAGATCAGATCAGTGTGTGTGTGAGAGATCAGTGTGTGTGTGAGAGATCAGTGTGTGTGTGTGAGAGATCAGTGTGTGTGTGAGAGATCAGTGTGTGTGTGTGTGTGTGTGAGAGAGAGATCAGTGTGTGTGAGAGATCAGTGTGTGTGTGAGAGATCAGTGTGTGTGTGTGTGTGTGTGTGTGTGAGAGATCAGTGTGTGTGAGAGATCAGTGTGTGTGAGAGATCAGTGTGTGTGAGAGATCAGTGTGTGTGTGAGAGATCAGTGTGTGTGAGAGATCAGATCAGGGTGTGTGAGAGATCAGATCAGGGTGTGTGAGATCAGATCAGGGTGTGTGAGAGATCAGATCAGGGTGTGTGAGAGATCAGATCAGGGTGTGTGAGAGATCAGATCAGGGTGTGTGTGAGAGATCAGTGTGTGTGTGAGAGATCAGTGTGTGTGAGAGAGATCAGATCAGGGTGTGTGAGAGATCAGATCAGGGTGTGTGAGAGATCAGTGTGTGTGTGAGAGATCAGTGTGTGTGTGAGAGATCAGTGTGTGTGTGTGAGAGATCAGTGTGTGTGTGTGAGAGATCAGTGTGTGTGAGAGATCAGTGTGTGTGAGAGATCAGTGTGTGTGAGAGATCAGTGTGTGTGTGAGAGATCAGTGTGTGTGAGATAGTGTGTGTGTGTGTGTGTGTGTGTGTGTGTGTGTGTGAGAGATCAGTGTGTGTGAGAGATCAGTGTGTGTGTGAGAGATCAGTGTGTGTGAGAGAGATCAGTGTGTGTGTGAGAGATCAGTGTGTGTGAGAGATCAGGGTGTGTGAGATCAGATCAGGGTGTGTGAGAGATCAGATCAGGGTGTGTGAGAGATCAGATCAGGGTGTGTGAGAGATCAGATCAGTGTGTGTGAGATCAGATCAGGGTGTGTGAGATCAGATCAGGGTGTGTGAGATCAGATCAGGGTGTGTGAGAGATCAGATCAGGGTGTGTGAGAGATCAGATCAGGGTGTGTGAGAGATCAGATCAGGGTGTGTGTGAGATCAGATCAGGGTGTGTGAGAGATCAGTGTGTGTGTGAGAGATCAGTGTGTGTGTGAGAGATCAGTGTGTGTGTGTGAGAGATCAGTGTGTGTGAGAGATCAGTGTGTGTGTGAGAGATCAGTGTGTGTGAGATAGTGTGTGTGTGTGTGTGTGTGTGTGTGTGTGTGTGTGTGAGAGAGATCAGTGTGTGTGAGAGATCAGTGTGTGTGAGAGAGATCAGTGTGTGTGAGAGAGATCAGTGTGTGTGTGAGAGATCAGTGTGTGTGAGAGATCAGGGTGTGTGAGATCAGATCAGGGTGTGTGAGAGATCAGATCAGGGTGTGTGAGAGATCAGATCAGGGTGTGTGAGAGATCAGATCAGTGTGTGTGAGATCAGATCAGGGTGTGTGAGATCAGATCAGGGTGTGTGAGATCAGATCAGGGTGTGTGAGAGATCAGATCAGGGTGTGTGCGAGATCAGATCAGGGTGTGTGTAATCAGATCGGGGTGTGTGAGATTAGATCAGGGTGTGTGAGAGATCAGTGTGTGAGAGATCAGATCAGGGTGTGTGAGAGATCAGATCAGGGTGTGTGAGAGATCAGATCAGGGTGTGTGAGAGATCAGATCAGTGTGTGTGAGATCAGATCAGGGTGTGTGAGAGATCAGATCAGTGTGTGTGAGATCAGATCAGGGTGTGTGAGATCAGATCAGGGTGTGTGTGATCAGATCGGGGTGTGAGAGATCAGATCAGGGTGTGTGAGAGATCAGATCAGGGTGTGTGAGAGATCAGATCAGTGTGTGTGAGATCAGATCAGGGTGTGTGAGAGATCAGATCAGTGTGTGTGAGATCAGATCAGGGTGTGTGAGAGATCAGATCAGTGTGTGTGAGATCAGATCAGGGTGTGTGAGATCAGATCAGGGTGTGTGAGAGATCAGATCAGGGTGTGTGAGATCAGATCAGGGTGTGTGAGAGATCAGATCAGGGTGTGTGAGATCAGATCAGGGTGTGTGAGAGATCAGATCAGGGTGTGTGAGAGATCAGATCAGTGTGTGTGTGAGAGATCAGATCAGGGTATGTGAGAGATCAGATCAGGGTGTGTGAGAGATCAGATCAGGGTGTGTGAGAGATCAGATCAGGGTGTGTGAGAGATCAGATCAGGGTGTGTGAGAGATCAGATCAGGGTGTGTGAGAGATCAGATCAGGGTGTGTGAGATCAGATCAGGGTGTGTGAGATCAGATCAGGGTGTGTGAGATCAGATCAGTGTGTGTGTGAGAGATCAGATCAGGGTATGTGAGAGATCAGATCAGGGTGTGTGAGAGATCAGATCAGGGTGTGTGAGAGATCAGATCAGGGTGGATCAGGGTGTGTGAGAGATCAGATCAGGGTGTGTGAGAGATCAGATCAGGGTGTGTGTGAGAGATCAGATCAGGGTGTGTGAGAGATCAGATCAGGGTGTGTGAGAGATCAGATCAGTGTGTGAGAGATCAGATCAGGGTATGTGAGAGATCAGATCAGGGTGTGTGAGAGATCAGATCAGTGTGTGTGAGATCAGATCAGGGTGTGTGAGATCAGATCAGGGTGTGTGTGAGATCAGATCAGGGTGTGTGTGAGATCAGATCAGGGTGTGTGAGATCAGTGTGTGTGAGATCAGTGTGTGTGAGATCAGGGTTTGAGAGATCAGTGTGTGACATTGGTGTGTGAGATTGGTGTGTGAGATTGGTGTGTGAGATCAGTGTGTGTGTGTGTGTGTGTGTGTGTGTTCTTCACCTTTGCGCAGCTCCCAGGCGTCTAGGTCTGGTTTGCTGAAGTACGTCACCCAGCGCGAGTCAAACTCCTCGTCCGTCTCCACTTTAGCGTGAGAGTAACATCTGACGGCCAGCGGAGCTGCGAACAGAGGAAACATTCAGTGTGTGTGTGTGTGTGTGTGTGTGTGTGTGAGAGAGAGTAACATCTGACGGCCAGCGGAGCTGCGAACAGAGGAAAACATTCAGAGTGTGTGTGTGTGTGTGTGTGTGTGAGAGAGAGAGTAACATCTGACGGCCAGCGGAGCTGTGAACAGAGGAAAATGTTCAGTGTGTGTGTGTGTGTGTGTGTGTGTGTGTGTGTGTGTGTGTGTGTGTGAGAGAGAGAGAGTAACATCTGACGGCCAGCGGAGCTGTGAACAGAGGAAACATTCAGTGTGTGTGTGTGTGTGTGTGTGTGTGTGTGTGTGAGAGAGAGAGAGTAACATCTGACGGCCAGCGGAGCTGTGAACAGAGGAAAACGTTCAGTGTGTGTGTGTGTGATAGTTTCAGGCAAGAAATATTTTTTTAAAGGAAACAAATAATACTTCTATTAATCACGGACGCATTAAATTGATAAAAAGTGACAATAAAGACATTCATAATGTTACAAAAGATTTCATTTTTCAAAAATTCTGTATGTTTGAAGTTTCTATTCATCAACGAATCTATAAAAACAACAAGCATCACATCCAAGATCAAGATTTATAATATTACAGATACAATCTTATGGCGAAAAACTTAATATATTATAGTATGTTCATATTAGAATATAATGAACAAATATGAATAATAATACACGTGTCAGATATGTGTTATTGAGGGTAATTATAAGGAGACACACACACACACACACACACACACACACACACACACACAGAATCAATGACAGGTCAATGACATCATCAGACTGGCTGTGATCCGATGAAGCTGTACGTGTTTCTGTACCTGTGTGCGCGGCTCGTGCCCGGGTCAGGCTCGCGAGAGCGCGCAGAACCGCTGCTGAAATCATCGCTGGTCACCGATGAACCGAAACTGCGGGTCCAAACCGTCCAAACGGGTCAGGGCGCGCGCTAATGACGCGGGGGCGCGCAGCGAGATGACGCATGCGGAAGAGGGCGGGCTGTCAGCTTCTTTTTTTTCCTTTTTTTTTTTTTTTTCCTTTATTAAATCATTTAAAATAACAAACAGCATTAACATAGTATCGTTGATAAACACCTTATATATATCAATATAAACTTCCCTAAATTTCAAGGCATTCCTCCTTTTTACTTGTTTTGAGGATTGAAATAAAATATTAAATGCCGCAAAACATGGAGAAACTTTGGGCTGTCATCTTTCTGTTGTATTTAATTTTATCATTGTTATTATTAAAATATATATATATATATATTAATATAAAAAATGGAAGTCAAGTTTAGAAAAAATTTGACACAAAATAACTAAAATAACTAAATTCAGTGGTAGGCCACGTGACATTCTCATAGTTTTGTTTTTATATTTTCTGAAGTGAACGTCACAAAGCTGTAAATAATCCATTACATTTCAGGACAGGGCTTGAATTTAAAACACATCACTTTTGAATGTGATATTTATTTATCCAAATGAAGATTACTGGTTTATCTCTTTATAATAAATGACACAAGTAGTTCTGTCACCTCTAGATGGCAGCAGAAACACAGCAATGGACCGAAGCCTCAGACAGTGACGTCAGCTCTCGGGCGCGCGCTCTTCTAGCTGAAGAAATTAATATCGTCTATTTGCAGTCATATCACAGACCAAGATGATGAGATCAGACGTCCAAATGAATCATACTCACTTTATTTCAGTAATCCCCCTAATAATTAAACACTTTCAAATTAATAATGGCGTGTATATAGTCATAAACCACCAAAACATACATTACTTGGTGCCATTACTTTGATATAAAATTTACATTACTTAAAATAAAAGAAATATTAACTGAAATAAAAAATATTGGCTGATTTTATTTCTCATTTTCATTTAGTCTAACTATATGCACTAAAATAACTCAAAGTTATAACTAAACTAAAACTGAAATAAGAAAGAACAAAAATGATATGGATGTTTAAAAAACTAATAAAAATGACAAAACGTAACAACTAAAACGCACTGAAATGAAACGAGGATAATAGCATATAAAAACAACTCTAAAATTCACAATATTAATAAACGGTACATCAGCGATATTAAAGTAACACTGCTTGGTGCACATTAAAATAAATAAAAATAAATATGTGTATTCATAATCTAAATGCATGACTTGCTCCGCCTCTGAGAATATATTTTAATTTGTCTTGTAAAGGGGAGACCAGGGACAGTTATAACACTTTTAGCAATTTTTAGCAATACATCAAAAACCATTTATACTGGAATAACCAATTTATTATATTATAAACTTCAATCTGTCAACTGCTGAAACAATGTATTTAAAGGGGTTTTATGAAATATGTACAGGTTGCAAAATTGATTTTAATACAGTCTCTCCACTGTTACAACCGTCCCAGTGTACCCAGTGTTGTAACATGTCTAAAATATACATAATGAATCAATCATATACGCAAAATGGAAAATATTATTTATCAATCATGTTATTGTGACTATTAATTTCATGTTTTTAAGTAATGATTACCTTTTTTTCATACTACATGACAAAAAAAGAGGTGCAACCGTCAAATTATAATGCAAGAAAATTATTTAATGGGTCAAAAAAAATTACATTTAAACTTTTACATTTAATTTGCAATGCACAGTGCTCATTTTACTTTTAATTAGCAAATTAACTGGAATTTTTTTTTTTTTTTTTTTTTTTGCTTGATTAGTTTTTAAAATATAGGCCTAAATGACACTTGGTTGGTGATACTAGGACAGTTGTAACGGGATGACACCAACCATGTTTTCATCTCATGTGAGCTAGCTTGACTGCAAGTTTGACACTTGTTGGCCATTTTTATTTTTAGCTTACAAAACAGTGATTCTAAATAATACTTGTTTGAATTCATAGACATTTGATCTTATAACA
>NC_136883.1:37623680-37631180 GCF_949152265.1 Phoxinus phoxinus | reverse complement strand
TCAAGATTGTGAAGTGCACTCTTAAAAATAAACGTTTCAAAAGGAGTTTTCACAGCAATGATGGTCTTTGGAAACCAGTAACACCAGTTTTATTTATATGCATGAAACAATGCAGCATCACAAGCCATTATGAAGCCTCCGAACTCATCTCATCTCATCATGATGTTTGCATGGTGTTGAGCTGGGAATTTGGGAAACCAGTAACACCAGTAGTTCATGCATGAACCGTCTGCCTTAAATTTGACCTGTATATGTTTAAATTACACTTATGCATTTGGCAGATGCTTTTATCCATATATTTTATCCATATTTCAATGCATATGCATACTTAAATTAAAATATCGATATTTCATGCTCAAAACCATGGTGATAAACTCAAGATTGTGACGTGCATGTGCACTCTTAAAAATAAACGTTTCAAAAGGGGGTTTCACAGCAATGATGGTCTTGGGAAACCAGTAACACCAGTAGTTTTATTCATAAACAATCATATGCATGAACCGACTGCCTTAAATTTGACCTGATATGTTTAAATTACATTTATGCATTTGGCAGACGCTTTTATCCAAATATTTTATCCACGATTTCAATGCATACTTCAATTAAATGAGCGATATTGCATGCTCAAATCCAGTGCAACTCATAACTCAAGATTGTGACGTGCATGTGCACTCTTAAAAATAAAGGTTTTCACAGCAATGCCTTAGAAGAACCATTTCCCCAAAGAACCTTTCAGTGATCCGTTCTTTAAAACACACACTTTTCTCAGTGTGAAGAACCTTTCAGATTCCCTGCATGTTAAAGTTTCTACATCGATGCCAATAAACACGCTTGATCTATATAAGAGTGTGTGTTGGTTATGAAGTCTCACAGTCGTGGTTGTTCAGATTGTCTCTAACACACACACACACTCTTGAGTTTGCTGAGGTGAGAAAGACAATAAGAATGAAAACAGAAAACACTGGATCTTCACAAGGTCTTTACTGGCTCTAATAACACACCGCACATCACACGCCATTCTGAAGACTGGAATATTCTCCATTTCACTCAGTCTCGGGAAACCAGTAACACCAGTAGTTCATATGCATGAACCGACGGCCTTAAATTATATGTATAAATGACATTTATGCATTTTGCAGGTGCTTTTATCCAAAGATTTGAACCATATTTCAATGCATACTTAAATTAATTAGCGATATTGCATGCTCAAAACCAGGATTGAAACTCAAGATTGTGACGTGCATGAGCGCATTTTTGGTCAGTTCTTCAAAACACACACACTTTTCTCAGTGTGACGAACCTTTCAGTGATCAGTTCTTCAAAACACACACACTTTTCTCAGTGTGAAGAACCTTTCAGTGATCAGTTCTTCAAAACACACACACTTTTCTCAGTGTGAAGAACCTTTCAGATTCCATGCATGTTAAAGTTTCTACACCGATGCCAATAAACACGCTTGATCTATAAGAGTGTGTGTTGGTCATGAAGTCTCACAGTCGTTCTCTGGATCCGAGAGAGTTTAACACACACACACACACACACACACACACACACACACACACACACACACACACACACACACACACACACACACACACACACACACACACACACACACACACACACACACACACACACGTGACTGTCAGACACACACTCTCTTCCCCAGCGGCTCCGCCTGGTCTATAGGAGTGTGTGTTGGCCATAAGGTTCACAGTAGTTCTCTGGATCTGAGAGAGTTTAACACACACACACACACACACACACACACACACACACACACACACACACACACACACACACACGTGACTCTCAGACACACACTCTTCACCAGTGGCTCCACCTGGTCTATAAGAGTGTGTGTCGGTCATGAAGTCTCACAGTCGTTCTCTGGATCCGAGAGAGTTTAACACACACACACACACACACACACACACACACACACACACACACACACACACACACACACACACACACACACACACACACACACACACACACACACACACACACACACACACACAGACTCTCAGACACACACTCTCTTCCCCAGCGGCTCCGCCAGACACTCGGCCGGGTCCAGCGAGCGTTTCTCCGGCGCCTGAGAAGCCTCTCCCGCGGGCCTCGGGTCCCAGAGCGCCGGCGGCTGGTATCCCGGCTCCAGCGGGTCCAGCGGGTCTTTGGAGAGCAGGATTCTGATGCACGGCAGCGTCCGGTGGATGGTCATCTCCGCGTCTCCCTCCTCCTGACTCTCCCAGATCTCCCGCAAGCCCTTGTACTGGAGTTTGGTGATCTGGTGGAGTCCGGCGATCTTCCTCTTCATGATCTCGGCACACGTGATGGTTTTGGTGACGGCCCGACCGGACCCGCTGAACACGACCTGGCTCTGACCGTCCTGCATGCGTGTCATGGAGAAGCCCATGAGATTACGGATTTTACTGCCTTCCTTCACTCTCATCTCCAGCACATCCGACGGCAGCCCGGGGAACGGACACACACTGTCCTCCTCGATCCGACACACTTTCTTGAAGCCGCCGGCGTGCGCCTGCTTGATCCGCGCGCTCGGATCCCGACCCGGATCGGATTGGCTTCTGACGCTCGGCTGCATCTCCAGGACCTCAGGAGTGATGATCTACACTCCTCCTAAACGACACGCGATCCCCTGTCTCTTCCCGTTAGTCCTGCCGGGGAATCTCTCGAAGCACATCATGATTTATTCATGAGATATAATCAACAGAAAGTTGTGGATGTTATGCGGAGCGGGATTGACCAATCCAACTTTCTCCTATAGATTCAAACTTCCGGAAATGAAGTGACAGAGAGGCTTTGGTTTTGGGATATAGCGCACTTACTTCTGTGGGACGATCCGCTTAGAGATCCGGCTTTTCTCCGGTCTCTCCCGATGTCCTTCCCAGCTCACGGACTCGGTCGCTCGAGTGCATCTTCCTCTCTCTCCGGTTCTCCTCCTCTTCCACGCGCTCGCAGGACTGGATCTCTCCGTTTCTCCCGTCACTCGTGTTGCCTCGTAAATGCTGGTGGGGGGGATAAAAGAGAGAGAGAGAGAGAGAGGGAGGGAGGGAGGATCAGCCTTCTTAAAGCAACAGTAACCTCATTAAATAACACTGTTAAATAAACACTTCTTCTTACTGTGGGAAAGCTGCACTCCTCCTGAAGAAATATCCACTGATGTACAGATACACTTTTCTTCAATCTTCAGTTCAGTGTCTGATCTAAATATACTAGATGGATCATGCATATTTTATCAGAATTGTTTGAATATTTGAATAAGTTGATTAGCTATTTAATCTGCTGTTGAATAGAAATGGAAAATAAAATTTTAATTAAATAAAAAACTTGTATGATAGACAAAGTAAGTAGAACAATTGATCAACATTTTAGAATTCTGTGAACAATTTAGAATTCAGTGTGTGTGTGTGTGTGTGTGTGAGAGACAGAGTGTGAGTGTCTGTGTGTGTGTGTGAGAGAGAGAGAGAGAGAGAGAGAGTGAGTGTGTGTGTGTGTGTGTGTGTGTGTGTGTGTGTGAGAGAGAGAGAGAGAGAGAGTGTGAGTGTCTGTATATCTGTGAGTGTGTGTGTGTGTGTGTGTGTGTGTGTGTGTGTGTGTGCTCTTGTTTATGTGATTTATGAGGACACAAATGTAAATAATTACATGTTTATTACACTGGTATTACAACTTAAACGTGTTAATGAGGACATTTCATGTCATTCATAATTCAAATAGCTTAAAAAACATAAAAAACAATGTTTTATTAAAAATGTAAAAATGCAGAATGTTTCCTGTGATGGGCAGGTTTAGGGATGGGGCAGTGTGTGTGTGTGTGTGTGTGCGTGCGTGCGTGTGTGTGTGTGTGTGTGTGTGTGTGTGCGTGCGTGCGTGCGTGCGTGCGTGTGTGCGCGTGCGTGCGTGCGTGCGTGTGTGTGTGTGTGTGTGTGTGCGCGTGTGTGTGTGTGTGTGTGTGTGTGTGTGTGTGTGTGTGTGTGTGTGTGCGCGCGCGTGTGTGTGTGTGTGTATTCCACCATGTTCTAATATAAAGTGTTTAATATAAAGATGGTCCTGTATCTTTAAAAAAAGCTCCTTTGCTGATCCGTTTAAAGGACGTCCGGAGCAGAAACTGGAATAACGCTGACAATTAAACCACAGTTCTGGAACACGAAGCCACTTGGGCTCCGAAACACGCATTTCCAGAAGGAGAAGGAAAGTGTGAATGAAATGATCTGGAATCTAATTGAAAACATCCTTCACAGGGCAGATGAAAGTCAGACTGGTAAATGTGCCGCGATTGGCCTTTACCCTCGACATGCATTCGGCGATTAACATTTGCATAATGTGATGTTAATGGTCTTCATACAGGAGGAATCTTGGGACGGAATAAAATGTATAATGGGTTTTTATCACCTGTGCACACATGAGTTATTTGGCAACATCTATCGCTTTTATCCCGTCGTTTAATCCGTTTTTAATTAACCCATGATCTTAAACGAGCTTATTGATGTTTTTCATTCTGCTGTGAAGCACTTCGAATCATTCACAACAATGCATTTTGCAGAAGTGACTCACATTGCGTTCATTTTTATGAGATCTGGGAATCGAACCCGTGACTTTGCCGTTGCAAGCGCCAGCAAAGTCACGGGTTCGATTCCCAGATCTACCGTTTCAATGCAAGAAAAACACTGAAATATGCTTAACAATTCTGATTGTATGAGCGGCAATCAGACATTCAAAAACATGCATATGCAATACTGCAATATATACATATTATACAACTTTTAATATATGCAATAATAGCCTATAGTTTACATTTTGTGAGGATATAAACAATCAACAAGTTGTGCCACAGTTCAATAAACAGCTAAATTAATTAAGAAATATTCGAAAAAACAAGTCATCTGAAAGAATATAATAGGCTACTAATGAACTGGCCTCATATTATTAGCTATTGTTTCAATAAGGTCTCATTTTGTTAAGTAACGAACTAACAATGAGTAAATATTTTAATAGCCTATCCATTTATTAAAGTCTCCATGTAGTCAATAATTTTATCCCTTAAAACTCATTTTTTATCACCAAAATTACATATTTAAAAGTTTTTCTTCTTCATCATGCCTTAAAATATCTTGAATGTAACTCGACACCCTTGCCTCATTTAGTATACGGGGTTCTATGAATATGCAAATGAGCCCCGCCTCCACTCACTCAGAGATCCACTGGTTGACGATCACACGTTGATCTGATTGGTCAAGGTAGTGTGTGACGTCAGAAACACCAGCGATTTCAAACGTGTGTTTGAGACTGTCTTTGGTTCACTGCAGTTTTAAGCAGAAAATACTCAGCAATGCTGTCCACTTATGAACTTACACACGTGTGTGTTAAAGCAGATTAATAACACCATAGACACATAAACTACATTAAAAGCTGGCTTTACACCTGAATTAAGTAACATTAATTGTTACCTAATGTTAGATTCATGTTAGTTCAGTGCATTAACAGACTGTTTGACTTTAAAATGTATTGGTAAATGTTGAGACTAAATATTGTTAATTTTTAGTTCATAAATGAAACGAAGATCCCACTCTTTTCACACCTGACAGGAAGAAAATGCATGAAAAAAATCGTGGCACCGTGAAGTTTTACTGTATATGGCATACTTGAACTCTGATATTTGCTCTCAGAATAATCACAATATTTCACATCTCAATGATTTGCTCAGAATCCTGATGTTTTCAGGATCAACTATTAGAGTTCCCAGCATGCAATGGCCGTCCTTTCACCGTCTATAGACCCGATATACTGTGTATACTCATGTGGCCATGAGTAACACACTTCAGCCAAAATAACCTTGAATTTGGTTACATGTCGTTTTTGCCAAAATAACTTGCAGATGTATGATATCCCATCATGTACGCAAAGTCAACAGTGATTACAAGGTGTTTGGTTTCATTTCTTCACTCATTTCATTTCTTTGTTATCTAATTGATGACTAGTCTATTCTTGGGCTATTGTTAGACGTCTATTAAATGTTTACGTCTAGACGTCTGGGCTGTGTTTGGACGGCTATTAGACGTCTTATAAACGCAAAATTGCTTGCTGGGTTTCCTCTTCCCGTGATTGCTGTGTTTTAATGTTTGCTTTGCGCATGATAATAGCAGAACTCATGGTCTGAGAAAATATTTTCACGCAAATAATGCACAACAAGGCCTATCTGTTTCCATAAAAAAAATATAAAGCAATTAAAAATACTATTTAGCCAGTGGAAAAGATTGAGAAAAATTTCCGGTAACACTTTATTTTACAGTGTCCTTGTTTAATAGTATATGCACTGTACTTACCATAGTAATAACAGTAAATTATGCATAATTACATGCAACTAACCCTTAACCACATCCTAACCCTACAGTAAGTACATGTAGTTGCTAATATTACTCAGTACTTAAATATATAATTACACTGTAATAATGACACCTTAAAATACAGTGTAATCAAACTTTCTCTGAAATGTGTCTTATAATATTTGATTTATTTATTCAAAAACAATAGCCTATTAAATTATTTTTAGTAATATAATGTGACGCACACCGTTTCTCATATTTTCCTAATGTGTTGCACGGTTAAACATTGCATCACGTGGATGAATATGCATATGCAAATGATATGCAGATGAGGATTTGCATAGTAAAACGAGGCGTTGTAAGCTCATATGGTTGTTTCGGGGAGGAGACGCATGCGCGCAATCTTCCGCTGACTGGAAGCGTACGCGCGCGTTTATAGCCTAAGTCTGAATATTTTTGGCATGCGCCATTTTTGGCTTTTATCTGCCCGTGCACTTTTAGTAAAGAGATCCTACACACAGTTTTATAAATGAGACCCCTGATGTTTCAGGATCAACAATTACGGTTTCCTCTTTCCGTTCCCGGGATTGTCCGTATATTTCCCCGGGTCAGTGATCCGTGAGTTCTCCGGGACTGTCATTCCTCCGGTTAGCTGTGTGTGTGTGTGTGTGTGTGTGTGTGTGTGTGTGTGTGTGTGTGTGTGTGCTGTCACTTAAGCGCTCGATCAGCAGAGACAGCAGAGGTTCTGCGGGCCGGTCCCACCGGAGGACAGATGAGCGAATGAGAGACGACAGATCATTCAGCCTGAACCAATGGACTGTCTGAACGAGAAACACACAATCCTCAAGAGGAACAGGGGATTTCTCAGAAAAAACACTTCCATTCAGTTCCTTTAGTTAATAACAACACTGAAAAACGACTCGTATGAGTGTTTTTGTCTCGCTTCCAGTAAATGAAAGACACCATGAAATCAAAATGGAACATTCTTGGTGCCATATTTATTATAAATTATTTATCTGTTCAAATTCATGTTAATCTTGAATCAGAATATTTATTATCTTCTCTGATGATGTGGGCGGGGCAACCTGTCACTCACATGAGATCAGCCAATAGCAAACCACAACCATCCAATCAATTCCTCACGGACACAGTC
>NC_136883.1:37611180-37618680 GCF_949152265.1 Phoxinus phoxinus | reverse complement strand
TACTGGAGTGCCTCAGGGATCAGTGCTGGGACCGCTTCTCTTCTCCATCTACACGTTATCACTAGGATCTGAGATTCAGAAACATGGTTTATCCCATCACTGGTATCATCTAGCTACTGGAGTGCTTCAGGGCTCAGTGCTGGGACTGCTTTTCTTCTCCATCTACACGTTATCACTAAGATCTGAGATTCAGAAACATGGTTTATCCCATCACTGGTATCATCTAGCTACTGGAGTGCCTCAGGGCTCAGTGCTGGGACTGCTTTTCTTCTCCATCTACACGTTATCACTAAGATCTGAGATTCAGAAACATGGTTTATCCCATCACTGGTATCATCTAGCTACTGGAGTGACTCAGGGATCAGTGCTGGGACCGCTTTTCTTCTCCATCTACACGTTATCACTAGGATCTGAGATTCAGAAACATGGTTTATCCCATCACTGGTATCATCTAGCTACTGGAGTGCCTCAGGGCTCAGTGCTGGGACCGCTTCTCTTCTCCATCTACACGTTATCACTAGGATCTGAGATTCAGAAACATGACTCTACCTATCACTGCTACTGATACAAAAATGTCAATTGATGTGCATTGTCCCTTAAAAACAAAACAAAAAACACAACTCTACCTCTCATTCCAGCCTGACGATCCGACGGTAGCTGACCGCATCTCAGCCGGCCTGACTGACATTTCTGTCTGGATGAAAGAACCACCACCTTCAACTAAACCTAGCAAAGACAGAGCTACTTTTGGTCCCGGCCAACCCAACACTACACTCATTCAGCTAGGCTCGTCATCCATAACTCCATCAAGGTCAGCCAGGAACCTTGGAGTTGTAATTGATGATCAATTGAACTTCACAGACCACATTGCTAGCACTGCCCGGTCCTGCAGATTTGCCTTGTACAACATTAGGAGGATCAGGCCATTCCTATCAGAGCCACACAACTCCTTGACCAAGCGCTTTTTCTATCTAGACTGGACTATTGTAATGCTCTCCTGGCTGGTCTTCCAGCTTGCTCGGTCAAACCTCTGCAACTGATCCAGAAGCTGCAGCCAGAGTGTGTTTAACGAGCCGAAGAAACACACGTCACTCCTCTCCTCACAAAATTGCACTGGTTGCCAGTTGCCACTCGCAAAAAAAGTCACTGACATTTGCCATTGTAAAAAAATATTTTCATGATTTGTTATCACAACTTTTTATCTTTTGTCAAATCAACTTCGATAACTAATGTGAGAAGATAACACTATTTTGAGTTTCTGTTTATTAAACCATTCTTCTTCATTGTATTAACTCAAATTTTTAATTACACGAACTCAAAATTTTAAGGCAACAAGTTAACTTGCTTTTTTAAGTTAAACCCAATTTTTTTTTTACAGTGACAGAACAACCACTGGCTCGGCTCCATTTTACTTAAACTCATTACTTCAGACTTGTGTGCCATCCAGAAACCTGCGCTCTGCAAGTGAACGTCGTCTCAAAGAGGCACTAAATCTCTTTCTCGGACCTTCACTGTTCCTCAACCAGAGCTGCTGAGTCCGGCCATTTGCAAGAAACAGCTGAAGAAGCATCTTTTTAATACCAACACCATCTCTTCTATTCTATATCTATTTTTTTTATTACATGTACTGCGTTAGATTACAACTGAGAAGGGTCATAGCACTTGCATATTGCTGTCCTACAGTATACACTGAAAAAAACAATTTACTTAAATTTTCTTTGACAAGTTTTTGCACTAATATTTTTTAAGTAAATGTCACACATGGAATAAGTAAACTCTACTTAACTAAGTTAAGTAAAAGTAACAAAGAAATTAAGTCATTTTAACTTGGCTAGTTAAAGGTTGAGTAATATCTATTTAGTAGAAGTTTCTTTTGCAATACATTTCATTCAGACAATATCACATTAAATTAAACCATACTTTTAAAATGTGTGTCTCACTTAGAAAACACAATCACTTGATAAGTAATCAAATAATTATTGTGTGAGACACCATATCTGCATTTTCAAAAGTCATATGTGTGAACGCAGAGACCTCAACACTTGGTAGACAATACACAATGATGGTAACATTTGATGGATCGTTTTTGTGTTTGAATGTGTCATTTTGAGTAGAAAATGAACTCCAAATATCACAAAATGGCAAGTTACTCAACCTAACAACAAAAGCAATGATAAAACAGTGGAAATAAAGCTGGAAAAAAGCCTCATTAATTATCCCAGTGCATGATGGGAACACCAAAGTCAGAAAAGTTGAGTAATTTTACTTAGTTTTATAACGTTGATATTTACGCTTTCATTTGAATTTCATTTGAATCTACATGCTTGAATTGAGAACTAATATAGAATTTACATTTTATTTATTTATTCTTGCCTGAAGTGACTTTTTCATGTAAATGACATTGTTTTTTTCTGTAGTATTAACTTCACCACAAAATCATTTTTATCAGTGTAGTTTCACTGCTTCTATTGTTCTCATTTGTAAGTCGCTTTGGATAAAAGCATCTGCTAAATTAATAAATGTAACTCTTTTTATTAAATCCTCTATTTTTGAATCATGTAAAAATGAAGTTGAAATTGGCTATTTTGATGAGTCAATGACTTGTGATGTTGTTGTATCATATAATTTTTTACTGTATTGTGTGAAGCTGCTTTGACACAATCTGTATTTTATAGAGCTCTATAGAAATAAATATGACTTAACAAGCTTCACATTTCACATTTAAACCTGTAAACAAGCGGAAATGATTTCCAGTGGCACGCGTCACAGAATCCACTGATAACCAGGATTATTCCTCTAAGGATCCGCCTCAAGCAGCTCGTCTCTTTCTCCATTTCTCGGGCTAAACGTCTCCTCTAACCAGGAGAACCGTGAATCCCACATCCCCGAGTGACATTAATCCGTTTCTTTATCAAATGGCCATCAGGAGCAGAAGAGCGACAGTCAGCGTGAGGAACTCCGGGGCAAATAAACTCCCAGCAAGCTTTCCCAAACGCATCGGCCCCTGAAGCCCCGAGACACGTCTGATGAGGAAAACCGGAGAAGAGGAACGAGCAGGGGTGCAATTAACTTCCCATGACACCAGTGACACACACACACACACACACACACACACACACACACACACACACACACACACACACACGATCCGGCCCGCAGCTCTGCAATGCAGACACACACATCATGACCGAACCACACGGTTAAATCCAGAGTCACTCCACTGGCTGATTCACACAGTTCAGATTTTCACATCATGCAACATAATTCCTTCCCATAACTCGAACCGGTGCAAACAACACCAAACTCATGGGTTTGATTCCCAGGGAATGCATGAACTGATCAAATATCTTGACCCTGGACCACAAAACCAGTCACATGGGTCAATTTGTTGAAATTGAGATTTATACATCACATGAAAGCTGAATAAATTTGTTAGGATAGGACAATATTTGGTCGAGACACAACTATTGAAAATCTGGAATCTGAGGAGCAAAAAAACGAAACATTGATAAAATCTCCTTTAAAGTTGTGCATTTATGTTCACGATTGTGCTGCATTCACTCACAAAAATACATGTTTTATATATTTACGGTAGGACATTTACTAAATATCTTCATGGAACATGATCTTAATATCCTAATGATTTTTGGCATAAAAGAAAAATGGATAATTTTGACCCGTACAGTGTATAGTTGCTATCGCCACAGATATACCCGTGCGGCTCCAGACTGGTGTGTGATCATATATATATATTTAATGCATGCAATACAAGTCACTTTATATAAAAACATCAAATGCAAATGCAGTTCACTCAACGAAGATCAAACACACATTGCTTGGCTTGCTTAGTTGGGTTTAAAAGACATATTATCAGTAATATTATACATTTTACTCCACTGACTCTATTGGATGAAAACAAAATTTGAATAATGAATAATGACTCTATTTTCTTCCGCTGCTGATTTTATTTGATTTAACAGTTGATGATTTTAGCAACATCAACAAACTGTAAAAAAATGTCCACCCATTTCAACGTAATTTTTTTAAGCATAATACTGTACATTTCATTTCACGTTAATAATTTTATACTAAACTGATTTTAAGGTAAGTCTCGTATTAATTATTTTGATGAGTGAAAGTAATGTAAAAACCATGAATTGCCATGACTTACTGATCATATAGTTTTTTACAAATAAAAAGTGTTATTGAAATTATTTGAATTAACATTGATCTGACTAACTGGAGCAGTTTAATAAGTAATTTTGCAGTTATCTCTTCCAATATGAACTAGAAAAATAAATCCTGCACACTTGCAGAAAATGTATCCGTAACATTTCGGTCCGTCAACATTCCTCAGGCTTATTACAAACAAAAAGTCACAGCTAATTAAGGACATGACAAATATTGTTTCCACTCTACAAAAAATGCTGGGTTGTTTTAACCCAATTTTGGGTCAAATATGGACAAACCCAGCCATTGGGTTACATTTTTAAATTTGCGTTTGCGTTTGTCCATATTTGACCCAAAATTGGATTAAAACAACCCATTTTTTAGGGTGAGAATCGATTCTGAACTGAAACGATTCGTCAGTAATTCCAGTCTGGTACAAACCTAGTAACAATAACTAATTAGCATAATGTCAGTCTGTGGTGTTGATTGGCTGATTGGCGTCTCTTAGCTCCGCCCTCAAACACTGTAGTGTGTCTGAGACTGGAAGAGTTGGGTTCGTGTTGTTCATGTGGAGAAGACGCTGTTCTCTGAGATTGAGACGGTAAAACCCACGCCATCGTTACTGTTCGTATCACTGTGATCAAGAGCTGAGATTCAGATATGATAATGAGCGTTTGCTTTCTGACCAATCACAGCAGAGCAGCTCTCAGAGAGGCGGGGCTTAGAGAGACTGAATCCTTGATGGAAGCGTTTCAGAGACTGAGAAATTAGTGCAATTATGAGGAAATTAAAGTGTGTTTGAGATTTGATGCGTGTGAACCTGTTGTAGGAGACGCCAAACAACATTAGAGCCTTTAAAATAGCATAATAGGGCACTTAAAATACACATATATTAGTTATCGCTCCCAAAACTTTCCAGTGTGATTGTGGCCGATTTAACTCTTAATTCCACCAGTTGCAGAAACAACAATAAACACATTAGTTTATACCTCAGTACATCTGATAATGAGCATGTGAAGTATTTCCCCAGCGTTTGCTGCATTAAGATGAACGGCTGTTATCAGCTTCTTTAAAGGCGAGTGGAGCCGCTGAACGTGGAGAGTTTAATTGAACAGCCCTTCAGTGTAATTGTCATTAGCTGATAATGGCGGACGCACACGGGCTTCAGGCTTCGCTAATGCAATTTATTGCAGTATTTTCATCAATTTAATTAAAAATGATTAGAGCTTTATGCAAAAAAGGCAAATGGATAATTAATGATTCACTGTTAATCGAATGTTAATGTAAAATATCACAAAAACATCCAGAAGTTTTCTGAACATACTGTATAAAATCAAATCAATAATAAACAATTAGCCATTGGACTGATCTATTAATGCACTGTGCTTTACAATAAAAAAAATTGAAACAAACAAAAATGCGTAGGATTTACAATTTTCACTCTGAAATTAAATAAAGTTCACCTTGACCTTGACTAATACATGGCAAGTTTCAGACTAATTTGTCTAAATGTCATAATCATTTGTTAACTAACAAGTATTCATTACTTTAACGAGCTCATTGTTTCTGCCTTAAAATATTGTTTAAATTAATACATTTTTCACTAACTTGGATTTTGTATATGTACATTTCTGAAATACATAACTAGTTTCCTCTGATGACAGAACACTGTAAATTGTAATATGAACTCATGCATTTTCTGTAAAGCTGCTTTGAAACGGTGTGTATTGTGAAAAGCGCTGTACAAATAAATGTGAATTGAATTGAATTTAAAGTAACAATTTTGATGCAGAAAGACAATAATCTTTATTTTCGAGTGCATGGCTTCAGTGCAAGTGAATCTCAGCATCTGTTGACATGATGTCGATTAACACACACACACACACACACACACACACACACGAGATCGAGTCGCACTGAACCCGGAAACTGCAGTGGAACTGATTGAATTTGAGGTTAATCTCTCGTGGATGTGGAGTTAGTAAGATCTCATCATAACAGTTTTACAGAGGAGAGAAACATCTACAGACCTCATGTAGAGTCCAACACTTCAGCACCAGGCCAGATGGCTAAAGACTCCAGAGAGAGAGTGTGTGTGTGTGTGTGTGTGTGTGTGTGTGTGTGTGTGTGTGTGTGTGTGTGTGTGTGTGTGTGTGTGTACACTCCCTGCAGTGGCCATTCGTACTGGGTCACTAACTTCTTCGTCACACTCACAGAGACGCGAGGTCATCTAACACGGCATGCTGTGAGGGAAATGTCAAGTGTGTGTGTGTGTGTGTGTGTGTGAGAGATATAGAGATTCTCCCTCACATCATTTAACAGTAGAAGTTTAACTGGAAATAACCTGCTTTAGCAGCTCTCTCTGTGTGTGTGTGTGTGTCTGTGTGTGTGTGTGTGAGTCAACATGTCAAAAATTACTGGTAAGGACAGAGTTAGAATGTCACACAATCTATAAATGATTTATCGGTGCACATCATTATTGTTTACATAGTCTCAGCCTCAGACGTCACGCCCACAGAACGTTGGCTAAACGTCTGATGCATATGGTACACTTAACTGGAAACACTTCAGCAATGTCGAAGTCGTCATCTGATTGGTTGAATTTTATCGGATTTCCGGGGGGCGCGAGTGTCGCGTTTATTTTCGGTCCGCCGGGAAACAAAGCGCAGACGTGTGATTGCGGAAGAAAAACTGTTGTGTTTACATGAGTGACAATGAGCATTTATCAAGATCAGCTAAACGTAGAAAGTATGCGAGGTTCACGGCATAGACTCTTTAAGAGATGTCCAGGAGTTTTGTTTGAGGCACTTAAGTGACGCTGAACGAAACGAACTGTAATTGGTTGTTTGACATGTCGGTCAAACGGCCTTATGGGCGAGCCTTGGCCAAAGAAAGCTGCTATGAATTCCAGACCTTCATCCGTCAGTCTGAAGGTCTGGCTACGCGAGACTATTGTTTTAATAACCTTGAATCAGAATAACTTCCTCTTGCAGTATATCTTCTCTGATGATGTGGGCGGGGCAACCTGTCACTCACATGAGATCAGCCAATAGCAAACCACAACCATCCAATCAAGTCCCCACGGACACAATCAAGCCCCGCCCACATGTGTTCATGTTCCTGAAGCGTTCACTCGATATACGGCACAATAGAGAAGTAAAGACTTGCCAACTTTTATATTTTAAATAAATATATGCAAATTTCTGTGAAATATTTACATCTTTTACACATTTGCACTCGATTATTATCTTTAATTGTGTCAATTAGCATTGTCTGATATATCCGCTGTATTAATAAATCTGCTCACTTTCCAAACTTTTTATTTACAGA
>NC_136883.1:37603680-37606180 GCF_949152265.1 Phoxinus phoxinus | reverse complement strand
AGTGCAATTATGAGGAAATTAAAGTGTTTTTGAGCTTGGATGCGTGTGAACCTGTTGTAGGAGACGCCAAACAACATTAGAGCCTTTAAAATAGCAGAATAGGGCACTTAAAATACACATATATTAGTTATCACTCCCAAAAGTTTCCAGTGTGGCCGATTTAACTCTTAATTCCACCAGTTGCAGAAACAACAATAAACACATTAGTTTAAAATAGCATAATGGCGTACTTTAAGTCATAAATGTATCTTGATTTTAGAATGTTTAGATATTAGTGCTGGAAAACAAGACAGAAACACTGAGGAAGAACATTTTTTTTTCTTTTTTTTCTAACATATATTTATAGGCTAAACAAAAAACAGTTTTTACGTGCATATGATACGCATTTTATGACGTGTAATACGCACGTACTCCACACACACCACTAATCCTATCCGAGGGGTTTACAGTGCGTATCACATGCACACAAAAACTATTTTTTTGCGTATAAACTGCATGAGAAGTACAATTCGTGCTATAGATATGCATTTTCATGAGATTGTGTTGATAATTTGGCCTGGAAAAGCATCAGTTTTTGAGCATGCATCTACACACACACACACACACTGGCTATTATCCACGTGTGAGCATTTAAACTCAAAGTGCATTGAGGTGTCAGATGTGTGTGGCGTTCAGGCCTCTAATAAAGGAGTTTCTGTGGACCGTGAGTCTTTTGCAGCGGCTCTGGATGTGTGTGTGTGTGTGTGTGCGTGGGTGTGTGTCGAATCTCAGCCGCTATAATGGCACCCTGTCAAGACTGCAGATCCATCCAAAGTGCTTCCCAAATAAGCACCTATTGTGGAGCGTCGGCAGAGGAGTGGAAGAGAACAGAGAGAGCCGTCATTGTGTCGGAGAAGAGGAGGAAGATGAAGAGAGGGGGAAGAAAAGAGGAGAAGATTGCAGAGCGATTTGCTGCGTTAGATGTTCGAGCTGCAGTCTTTGTTCTGCTGTGTTTCTCCCACCGCATGTTCGGCTTGAACACATAATTGATCGATGTAAAATTAAAACAATTGGATTTACAGCAGTGAACGAGAGCGTATTGAGCTTCAGGGTGATTGATATGAACATTATAGATGCTCTGATCCAGCTGAACACACACAACATGAACTGAACGCATCTAACGACATTGAGTGTTTGATATTATTTGATTTAAAGTGCGTCTGTTATGGTTTTTCAATATATGATTTTTCATCCCGTGTGTAATAGTTTGTGAATGTGAAGTTATTGTCTCCTAAAATAATCGATTCAGAACTGAAACGAGTCGTCAGTAATTCCAGTCTGGTACAAACCTATGTAACAATAACTAATTAGCATAATGCCAGCCTGTGGTGTTGATTGGCTGATTGGCGTCTCTTAGCTCCGCCCTCAAACACTGTAGTGTATCTGAGACTGGAAGAGTTGGGTTCGTGTTGTTCGTGTGGAGAAGACGCTGTGTTCTGAGATCGAGACGGTAAAACCCACGCCATCGTTACTGTTCGTATCACTGTGATCAAGAGCTGAGATTCAGATATGATAATGAGCGTTTGCTTTCTGACCAATCACAGCAGAGCAGCTCTCAGAGAGGCGGGGCTTAGAGAGACTGTGAAAGTCCAAATTAACCGTTTTCAGATATGCAATGTATATTATGAGAAAATTAAAGTGTTTTTGACATTGGATGCATGTAAACCTAAAGAAGACTGCAAAGCAAAATTATAGTTTAATAGGGGCACTTTAATATTATTTGTCACAATGCATACACAAGTGCTTCAAATTAGATCTGGATATAAATATAAAGAGTATATACAAACAATCCAATGTATTTTATATGTGTAGTGATACATGTGTTTATCTATCTGCATTGTGACATTAAAATACTTCTGGGGAATATCTTTTCACTGTAAATTATACTGTAATGTTTTGTGCAAAAACCATAAATTTGACAGCATTTTACTGTAAACTTACATTCATTGCAATGTTTAACCATTTAGTCGAACCAAACACTAGATATAATTTCTGATATTCTTTTTACTAGTGTGATCAGGACACTATAGTTCATTTATATAAGTGAGGAGAGCAAAATAAAGTAAACTGTGAGATATTATACACATTAACTCTTCATACAGAGACTACCTGTGACATTAGGGACCAGAAATGATTGGGACACTTTGAGCTGGTCATGTTCTGCTGAAGTGTGTGTCTGTAATCGCTAATGCTCTTTTTACACACACACACTGAACACATGAAGCATTGCTTGGTCACTGGTTGAGCTAAACTGGTATTATCTAATTGTGTAGTTAAATTTACCAGCTGACAGATATTCAACATAATTCATGTGTGAGAGTCTAACAGAAGGACGGACAAAACCTGTGTGTGTGTGTGTGTGTGTGTGTGTGTGTGTGTGTGTGTGTGTGTCAGTCTAACAGAAAGAAGAACAAAACCTGTCAAATAACAACTGAGTTCTGCTCATATTTTATCACCATTT
>NC_136883.1:37596250-37598480 GCF_949152265.1 Phoxinus phoxinus | reverse complement strand
GCTGCTGCTCCCGGCACAGGGGGTGGAGCTTGTCCTTTTACCTCACACACACACACACACACACTGAACATTTAAAAACTTTTAGTCTTTTATGTTCAAACCGGAGTCAGTCAATGATGGAGAGACTCAAGAAGAAGTGACACATGTAGAAGAACAGGACATTTCTGAATGGTTAGTTGATGAATTTATGAAGCTTATGTGTAGTTATCTTCTAGTCATTGATTAGCATATTCTGTCATGATAATCTATAAATCGTGTTCAGGGGGCGGGTTTATGTAAATTTTGGGGTTGGTGATGTCACTAACACAGGAGGAATGTTGTGTAGTTCCTACCAGCCGTTTGTTGTAGTCCTTAAAAAACTATTTCTGTAAAAGCAAATATCTCCCTTTGCTCTGAACTTTGAGCGTTGTAACTTTGCAGATGTTGTTTATGATCAAACAGCAACATTACACACTAACTATAGTTAGAAAAGTCAAATCATAATCAACCCCCCCTTTAAAAGAGTCTGGAAACACAGTCTCGGTCTCTCTGACCTGTAAAGCATCTCGATCTCCAGCGCTTTTGTTCTGTCCGTCTGTCACGGATGACTCTCTCTCTCTCTCTCTCTCTCTCTCTCTCTCTCTCTCTCTCTCTCTCTCTCTCTCTCTCTCTCTCTCTCTCTCTCTCTCTCTCTCTCTCTCTCTCTCTCTCTCTCGCCCTCTCTCTCTCTCTCTCTCTCTCTCTCTCGCCCTCTCTCTCTCTCTTTCTCTCTCGCCCTCTCTCTCTCTCTCTCTCTCTCTCTCTCCTCCACTTTAATTACTCTGTATTCAGTCGCTCTAATAGAAACCATGATGAAAGTGATTAGACCCTGGACAGGCCTGAATAGAACCGCAAATGGACCAAGGGATGGAAAGATAAGTAGATGAAAGGAGGGACAGAAAAGAGAGAGGGAAAACAAGACAGTGGAGGTGAATATCCTTTGAGCGCGGATGATTTGCAATAACGTACAGTACAATAGAGCCACATGACAAAGAACTAGAACTATTCAATGGGCTCGGCAAACACTTCTCAAATGCAAATTAAAGCGAGTCATTCAATGTGAACAGTGACTCGTATATTTATCATGAACTGATACAATGTATCAATGCTTGAATGCAATGTGAGTTGTTGTGCATGCATATATGCTATCACTTAAAGGGACAGTGTGTAGTTTTTAAAGTATTTTATTAACTAAAATCAATGTCTTTATTCATAAATATGTCCTCAATGGTGTACAGTTACCTCTCCCAATGATCCGACCTATCCTCGTACGCGGAGAATTTCTGATCTTTATTTACATCGGACAGGTAACTCCACGGAGGCACTAGCCTAGCTCAGCGCGTGTTCGTCCAGAGCCAGCGTCACGTGACTGACACCAACGGAGACGGACGAGGAGAGAGGCGTAATCCGAGTCACTGCCCCGGTACATTTGAAAGGTTGCACTGCACTGTACTTCATAATTCAGGATCATACTAATGCCGAGCCACAGGAGAAATGCCAAAATTGAATTTAAAAGGAAACGTGACCGGCGAATTCAAAAACCGAGTAAATATCGGGATAGCTTTACCCAGGTGGAAAGAGCGAATGAAGGAGAAAGACTTTGAAAGGGACTCTGAAGTTTCCTGATTTCTTCTCGACGGGTAAGTCAGTGACTACGTTTACAAGCAGCCAATAACCCGTTCAAAACCGGAATATTAGCAATAACCTGTTCAAAACCGGAATATTAGCAATAACCCGTTCAAAACCGGAATATTAGCAATAACCCGTTCAAAACCGGAATATTAGCAATAACCCGTTCAAAACCGGAATATTAGCAATAACCTGTTCAAAACCGGAATATTAGCAATAACCCGTTCAAAACCGGAATATTAGCAATAACCCGTTCAAAACCGGAATATTAGCAATAACCCGTTCAAAACCGGAATATTAGCAATAACCCGTTCAAAACCGGAATATTAGCAATAACCCGTTCAAAACCGGAATATTAGCAATAACCCGTTCAAAACCGGAATATTAGCAATAACCTGTTCAAAACCGGAATATTAGCAATAACCCGTTCAAAACCGGAATATTAGCAATAACCCGTTCAAAACCGGAATATTAGCAATAACCCGTTCAAAACCGGAATATTAGCAATAACCCGGTCGCGTACGGCCATGTAAACAACGGCAAAACCCTGAATATGCTCATATTCCGTTTTTTAAAAACACGA
>NC_136883.1:37581250-37588750 GCF_949152265.1 Phoxinus phoxinus | reverse complement strand
CACATGATCACACACACACACACACACTCAAACACACATGATCCCACACACACACACATTCATAGACACACGCACACACACACACACACTCATTGACACACTCTCACGCACACACACACACACACGTTGTCCCAATTCACATTCTTGTAAGCCATTTTGCAGTAGGCCTATGAAGGAAGAAGACTAGTGTGATTGATTACTGAAGTTAGTGTTCACACTGAACATTCCAATAAGGATGAAGTGCACTTCAAAATCCCAGAGGATACACATGTGATGAACTGACACGGTTTTAAGTTTACGTACTGGAAGAGGAGGAGCTTCAGGCTGATGCAGGACGACAAAACAACCTTACCTTAGATGATGTAATATAAGTCTCATATGTCCCCAGAGTGTGTGTGTGTGAAGTTTCAGCTCAAAATACCCCACAGATCATTTATTATACATGTTGTAAATGCTCATTTTTGAGTGGAGGGAAACACATGCTGTTTTCGTGCATGTATCTTTAAATGCAAATGAGCTGCTGCCCCGCCCCCTATCCAGAAGAGGGCGGAGCCTGTACAGCTCATGCCTCAGATACTCAAACATCTGTTTGGTTTTGATTATCATTTCTATCGTGGTCATGCTCACGTGACATTGCAGTTCTTCATCATCATGAAAGTTTATTATTACTTTCTGAAAGTTTATTATGCTCTTTCACGTCTGATTGCGCTTAAACTGTCAAATACTCACAAGGTTATATTAAAAACACAAACACAGTCGGTTATGTCTGAGAAGGTAAACAGCAGGGAAAGAAATCGCATGTGTATATTAGATGTGTGTATTAAAGTGACAGCAGCAGTAGCTACTGCTATATATGCTGTTAATGTCAATCAAACAACAAAAGAAAAACAGAAACTCACTCACTGCTCTTGACTGAATAACTTTAGCAGCTTTAATAATAATAAGAAGAACACATTTCTCACTTGAATCCTAAACGCTCTAGCGAGGAGATAAACAGTACAGCTCACTGAGGGGCGGAGCTATGCTAATAGGGCGGAGTCCGTCAGCAGTCATGGGAGGAGCTATGCTAATAAGTCAGCGTCAATCAGCAGTAGTGGGCGGGGCCTAAACATATGTGACGTCACACTGATAGAATCTGCAAACGGTTTATTCTGAAACACTGCTTATGATTTATGGGGATTAATAAAAGAGGAGTGTGTGGATTATTACATTATAGGGTGTTTGTGTACACACTGCCGACACATTTATGTTCATACTCCATGTAAAAGTGAATTTTGCATAATAGGTACTCGTTCCCTGCCATTGACAGAATTTTCCAGCTTTCGCTGTAATACCGTAGGGGGCGCTATAGAGTAGTGCAGGTATGACATAATGTGTAATTTTTTTTAACTTAAATTTGTACATCCTACACCATTTTTTCCAGTGCTACTCATCTTTACTATTTAGCAAAATTCTCTTGTAACTTCTCTTCTCTTGTAAATTTCATCCTTGAAAATCAATCCTCCATCTCTGTCTCCCTTGGCAACAGGTTATAATCCATGGTTACGAGAAGTGGTTGCTAGGTGCGTTGCCAAGATACAGACCCCTCTTCACATGGCAGCTCCGCGGTCAGTCGGTCCAGATGAGAGAGAGAGGGCGAAAGAGAGAGAGAGAGGGCGAGAGAGAGGGCGAGAGAGAGAGAGAGAGAGAGAGAGAGAGAGAGAGAGAGGGCGAGAGAGAGAGAGAGGGCGAAAGAGAGAGAGAGAGAGGGCAAGAGAGAGAGAGAGAGAGAGGGCAAGAGAGAGAGAGAGAGAGAGAGGGCAAGAGAGAGAGAGAGAGAGAGAGAGAGAGAGAGAGAGGGCAAGAGAGAGAGAGAGAGAGGGCAAGAGAGAGAGAGAGAGAGAGAGAGAGGGCGAGAGGGCGAAAGAGAGCGAGAGAGAGGGCAAGAGAGAGAGGGCGAGAGAGAGAGAGAGGGCAGAAGAGAGAGGGCGAGAGAGAGAGAGAGAGAGAGAGAGAGGGCGAGAGAGAGAGAGAGAGAGAGAGAGAGAGAGAGAGAGAGAGAGAGAGAGAGAGAGAGAGAGAGAGAGAGAGAGAGAGAGGGCGAGAGAGAGAGAGAGAGAGAGAGACATCACATCTCATAAGGAAAGGGAAGAAATACAGATGTTGATTTATGGGAAAATGAAACTGAAGAACAAAAACGGGCCTGTGATTCACATCGCGTGAGATAAAGACAGAAGAAGCTTTAATATAAACGATATTAATGTTCTTTTCTGTGGTTCAGATCTGGGTTTGAAACTACCGGTACATGACTTTAATAAAGCAGCCGAAGAGGGAAAACTGCCGTAAACAACATCCCATAATCACACTGATGCATGCAGACGTTTTTATACTTTCTTATACACTCATTTCAGAATCATGTCATGATATACATGACGTTTATGATCAAATACAAACTCTCAAACATGCAGGAGGATCAAACTTCTGCAGTTATGATTATGATTATGATTATGTTACTGTATAAGCAACTGAAAAGTGAAACTGCAAAAATATAGTTCGGCAAATGTATTGGCCTGAACATAGAAGTTACACAAGACAGAATATATATGAGTCAGTAAGATTAAGTTTGAAAGAAATTAACACTTTTATTCGGCATTAAATTGATCAAAAGTGACTTTTATACTGTTACAAAATATCTTTTAAAGCATCACAGATGATGGTGTCCATGAGCTTTATTCTATTTTAAAGCGGTGGTATAACGCCCTTTCCACAAGATGTAAATAAGTCTCTGATGTCCCCAGAGTGTGTGTGAAGTTTAAGCTCAAAATACCCCACAGATATTTGTATATATCATGTTAAAATCGTCACTTTTTGAGGGTGAGCAAAAACACACCGTTTTGTGTCTGTCCCTTTAAATGCAAATGAGCTGCTGCTCCCGGCACAGGGGGCGGAGCTTCAACAGCTCGTGTCCCTTTTACCTCTCACACTTTATGTTCAAACCGGAGTCAGACAATGATGGAAAGACTCGAGAAGAAGTGATAACATGTAGAAGAACAGGACATTTCTGAATGGTTAGTTGATTAATTTATGTAGATTATGTGTAGTTATCTTCTAGTCATTGATTAGCATATTCTGTCATGATAATATATAAATCGTGTTCAGGGGGCGGGGTTTATGTAAATTTTAGGGTTGGTGATGTCACTAACCCGGGAGGAATGTCGTGTAGTTCCTACCAGCCGTTTGTTGTAGTCCTTAAAAACTATTTCATAACTTCATATTCTCTCACTCATGTTTTGATGTATTAATGTTTTAGAGCAGCGGTTCAGATGAATTCTCAGAAAATAAAAACATCTATTATGTATTTTTCCCCTCGAGCAAATTCAGCGTGTTGTGTAGAAGAGAAGGATCTGATCCGACTAAAGCGTCTCGTTCAGGTTTTCGTCCATTTGTGTCAGTTCCTGCTGCGCTCTAATGGAGACTGTCAGCGGATCATGAGTTAGACCTGAAAACTGTGTTTCATTATCGCTGAACACTGCTCGTCATGAAGCAAGAGTGAGGCGGAGGCTGTAAACCAGCGCGAGAGACAGCGGGAAACAGATCCTGGAACCAGTTTCCAGTGCATTTACATCTCTTCACATCAGCCTGAGGAGAGAGAGAGAGAGAGAGAGAGAGAGAGAGAGAGAGGGCGAGAGAGAGAGAGACAGAGAGAGGGCGAGAGAGAGATAGATTAAGATAATATTTGTGATTACAGGCCAAACCAGTGATTTTTTTGGCCCTTTTGACATTTTTGTTTCCTGAATTGTTGTGCATTTGATAATTCGGTAAAACTTTACAATAAGGTTTCCTTAGTTAACATTAATTAACCCTTTAAGCGGCACCCCCCTTTTTTTAATAGACATGAAAATGCACATTCCGAACTTAAATGTTTGTAATTCAAGAATGCTTTGGAATATAGATAAAAATCTGAACAAGTAAAAAAAATCTGAACAACTCATCATAAAGGGTTTCAAAAAACCATTATGATGTACACCACAACAAGGACCGTGACGTCGCCCGGTATGGCGCAGCCGGGGCCCTACCCTGGAGCCAGGCCCGGGGTTGGAGCTCGTATGCGAGCGCCTGGTGGCCGGGCTCAGCCCGAAGGAGCGACGTGGGGCCGCCTTCCCGTGGGTTCACCAACTGCAGGAGGGACCGTAAGAGGCCGGTGTTGGAGTTTACCCCGGTGAACGAGAGGGTCGTTTCCCTGCGCCTACGGGTCGGGGATAGGTCTCTCACTGTCGTGTGTGCCTACGGGCCAAACGGCAGCAGTGCAGAGTACCCGGCCTTCTTGGAGTCTCTGGGAGGGGTGCTGGAAAGTGCTCCAACTGGAGACTCTGTCGTTCTACTGGGGGACTTCAATGCTCACGTGGGCAACGACCTGGAGGGGCGTGATTGGGAGGAACGGCCCCCCTGATCTGAACCCGAGCGGTGTTCAGTTATTGGACTTCTGTGCCAGTCACAGTTTGTCCATAACGAACACCATGTTCAAACATAAGGGTGTCCATCAGTACACGTGGCATCAGGATACCCTAGGCCGTAGGTCGATGATCGACTTTGTGGTCGTTTCATCTGACCTGCGGCCGTATGTCTTGGACACTCAGGTGAAGAGAGGGGCGGAGCTGTCAACTGATCACCACCTGGTGGTGAGTTGGATCCGATGGCGGAGGAGGAAGCTGGACAGACTCGGCAGACCCAAGCGTACTGTAAGGGTCTGCTGGGAACGTTTGGCCGAGTCTCCTGTCAGAGAGATCTTCAACTCCCACCTCCGGCGGAGCTTCGACCGGATCCCAAGGAAGTCTGGAGATATTGAGTCCGAGTGGACCATGTTCTCCACCTCCATTGTCAATGCAGCCTCGGAGCTGTAGCCGTAAGGTCTCCGGTGCCTGTCGAGGCGGCAATCCCCGAACCCAGTGGTAGACACCAGAAGTAAGGGATGCCGTCAAGCTGAAGAAGGAGTCCTATCAGGCCTGGCTGGCTTGTGGGACTCCTGAGGCAGCTGACGGGTACCGGCAGGCCAAGCGAACTGCAGCCCGGATGGTTGTGGAGGCAAAAACTCGGGCCTGGGAGGAGTTCGGTGAGGCCATGGAAAAGGACTATTGGCTGGCCTGGAAGAGATTCTTGAAAACCGTCCGGCGCCTCAGGAGGAGGGAAGCAGTGCCCCACCACTGTCTACAGTGGAGCAGCTGTTGGCCTCAACTGGGGATATCGTCGGACGGTGGAAGGAATACTTCGAGGATCTCCTCAATCCCGCCGTCACGTCTTCCATGGAGGAAGCAGAGGCTGAGGGCTCGGAGGTTGACTCGTCCATCTCCCAAGCTGAAGTCACGAGGTAGTCAAGAAACTCCTCGGTGGCAAGGCACCGGGGGTGGATGAGATCCGCCCTGAGTACCTCAAGTCTCTGGATGTTGCGGGGCTGTCTTGGCTGACACGCCTCTGCAGCATCGCGTGGCGGTCGGGGACAGTGCCACTGGGATGGCAGACCGGGGTGGTGGTTTAAGAAGGGGGACCGGAGGGTGTGTGCCAACTACAGGGGGATCACACTTCTCAGCCTCCCCGGGAAAGTCTATGCCAGGGTACTGGAGAGGAGAATACGGCCGATAGCAGAACCTCGGATTCAGGAGGAACAGTGCGGTTTTCGTCCGGGCCGTGGAACACTGGACCAGCTCTATACCCTCTACAGGGTGCTGGAGGGTTCATGGGAGTTTGCCCAACCAATCCACATGTGCTTTGTGGATTTGGAGAAGGCATTCGACTGTGTCCCTCGAGGCGGCCTGTGGAGGGTTCTCCGGGAGTATGGGGTCCGGGGTCCTTTGCTAAGGGCTGTCCGCTCCCTGTACGACCGAAGCAGGAGCTTGGTTTATATTGCCGGCAGTAAGTCAGACTTGTTCCCAGTGCATGTTGGATTCCGGCAGGGCTGCGCTTTGTCGCCGGTTCTGTTCATAATATTTATGGACAGAATTTCTAGGCGCAGCCAGGGGCCGGAGGGTGTCAGGTTCGGGGACCACACGATTTCGTCTCTGCTCTTTGCGGATGATGTTGTCGTGTTGGCCCCTTCAGACCAGGAACTCCAGCATGCACTGGGACGGTTTGCAGCCGAGTGTGAAGCGGCTGGGATGAGAATCAGCACCTCCAAATCCGAGGCCATGGTCCTCAGGCGGAAAAAGGTGGCTTGCTCACTTCAGGTTGGTGGAGAGTTCCTGCCTCAAGTGGAGGAGTTCAAGTATCTTGGTGTCTTGTTCACGAGTGAGGGAAGGATGGAACGGGAGATTGACAGACGGATCTGTTCCCTCCTACTTTCACTCGCTCCTACGAGTCTACATCCCTACCAGAAGCCTGCGATCGGTCAATGAGCGACGGCTCGTGGTACCATCACAGAGAGCCACAAAATCACTCTCCAGAACATTCTCGTTCACGGTTCCTTGCTGGTGGAATGATCTCCCTACCCTCGTCCGGAATGCAGAATCCCTGACCACATTCAAAAGACAACTGAAAACTCATCTCTTCCGTGAGCACTTGACATAAAAAAAAAAATAATAATAAAAAAAACCCCTCTCCTTTACCCTCCCTTGTTTTGGCTTATGCTACTCTGAGCAATGCCAGAACTTTGTATTTTGAGCACTTCTTGCGTTATTTTTTGCCTCTTCACGATGACTCGCTTGCTGTAGTCCTCAGTTGTAAGTTGCTTTGGATAAAGGCGTCTGCTAAATGACTAAATGTAAATGTAAATAAATCACTGGTTGTCCTGATGGTTTTGTGAGAGTGGTTCTCGACCCTGATAACTGGTTCTGCTGTCACTGGAGAGTTATGAAAGCGCATCTGCAGATGTGCCATTATATATATATTATAATCACTGTATGCACAGCTGTTGAGGAATCCACATGTTGGATTGGTAATTGCAACGGGTAAAAAATGCAGACGGTTTTGTCCATTAGCTCAAATCTCTTCATGTTCTGCACTCACAAGACGGATCTTCACTTCATATTCTCTGCCGTTTCTACAGCTTTGCTTCTGATCTCTGAGAGAAACACGATCGCCCGAGATCGAGACACGGCCGTGCTCCTGAATGCGGCCGGTGAGATCAACAGCAGAATAATCAGAGCCGGTCTGCTTCCGGAAGCAATCATAATACATTTGATTTGTAATGCACTTTAATCAAAAACAAAAATATCCCACTTGAACATTTCAAACAATTACTCAAATGTTCCCAATTTGAGCAATGCACATGTTTTCAACGACCCCTTTATGTCATTCTTACATTTTACCTGTAAATCTGTTTAGTTTGTTGTGTTTGTTTCTGTGATTCTGTGTAACTTGTGTAATCGTTGCTCCCTTGTAAAAGAGATTTGAATATCTCAATGGGACATCACCTGATAAAGGATAAGAAAAACATTTAAAAAAGAAAAAAAATGTATATATATATTTTAAAAAAGTATATATATATGCAGGTGAAACTGGAACATTTTTAATATGGTGCAAAAGTTCATT
>NC_136883.1:37526250-37576250 GCF_949152265.1 Phoxinus phoxinus | reverse complement strand
CACACTCAGTCACACACACGTTCTCACACTTTGACGCACACTCAGAGTCTCACACACACACACGAGCTAAAGTCTCTCGCAGAAGGTTTCAACACACACACACACACACACTCTTTGACGCACACTCACAAAGTCACACACACACTCTCTCTCTCACACACACACACATTCTGACAAACTTTGACGCACACACTCACGAGCTAAAGTCTCTCACAGTCACACACACTTTGACGCACACTCACAAAGTCACACACACACATTCTCTCTCTCTCTTACACACACACACACACGTTCTCACACACTTTGACGCACACACACACACACACCAATAATATATGCTAATGATTTATTTATTTTTGGTCTTTTTTCTATTTTTCTTGAAACCTTTCTTGCCTACTTATCTTTTTTTCGAATGCTTATTTGACTAAGTACACATCCTATTCAGAAGTAGTGTTGGAAGTTTGGCAGATTTTGAAATGAACTCAACCTCTAAGAAACACAGAAGATCCCGTATGTGCATTATAGCTCGCCGCCACATCACTAATGCTGAATCTATTATTATTTTCTTTATATTTAAAACATTTCCAGATCTTTTTTTCTAAAACAATTGAACGGATGCTATCTTTTGAACTCTTGGCATGAAAACAAACTGAGGTTTCTACCATTCTTTCATGATTTTTCATGTTCATCACTATTTCAAAATAAAGGTCTGAACACGCCTGAGGAGGATGAACATATTCTTGTTGCAAATTGATAAATTACGGCTCCTGTAATTTATTTTGGAAATCAGTCACCAAATATGTAAACTAGAGATTGTAAGCTTTCAAATGAAATATAGTTAGTCAAGATTAGTTTAGGTTTAGTATAGGATATTACTGTTTTAAATATGTATTGGCTGTGGCAACGATTTGCTAGGAAACCTCTGATCCGATGTGCTCATTAACAGCATTATCTCCATGAACACAGCAACACGTGCGAATGCTTCTGTTCAGTCCTAAAGAGTAAAAGACAGCAGTGAACGAGAAAGAAGAAGACGCGAGCTGGTCTACAGGACTGTGCTTTATTTAGAGTCGAAGCAGAATATAACCGTCTAGAGCTACAGAGAGGAAAACCCAGACTATCGTACAGCTCTGATTCACAAACACAACATCTCTTCAAGTAAACGTGATTCTTTCAAAGGTTCGAAAGACATTTCATTGCAACTCAAAGGAGATTGTGTGGAGATGGATCGACCGCAGTGCCAACGCATCACACAAAAGATTAGAAAAGCATAGCAGAGTTTAGGAAGCTGTGAATGTCATGGTCTCTCTGCGTGGAATCGAGAGGAAAACACTTTGTGTCCGGCTGCTCGTGTCAGTTTGGTCCAAAAACTAAACTAAAAACATCTTAATAAGTGCTTATTCATTCACATCTCAGAGGAATAGGTCATTAAAAAAATCATTACACTCACAAATCATTATTACTTTCTTCTGTTGAACACAGGCGGTATGAAGATTATTCCATGTTCCATTTGTGTTACGATCAAGAAACAACAGCATATGGATTTCGAACGCATTTAATTTTTTGGAACATGTTTAATTTTTTGGTAACATGTTTCAACAAATGGATTTGTAACGTAATTTTTTTTGGAAACATGTTTCATTTTTTGGGACATATACATTTTTTCTGGAAAATATTTAACACATGGATTTGGAACATTATATTTTTTGAAACCGGTTTCACTTTCAAAATGTTTCATTTTTGAACGTTTCATTGAAACAGGTTTAATTTTTTTGGAATGTTTCATTTTTTGGAACATGTTTCATTTTTTGGAACATGTTTCATTTTTTGGAACATGTTTCATTTTTTAAAACATGTTTCATTTTTTGGAACATGTATAATTTCAGCACATTTGGAACATGTTTCATTTGATTTTTGTTTCATGGATTTGGAACATGTTCCTTTAAGATTATCACATTAAAATAGCCCATCATTAATATTCGTTGGGACTGTTTTGAAGTCTCATTGGCTGTAAAGGCTTGGCATATGAACGTAGGCTAATGATCATGAGTAGATGAACCAAAACACAAACAACCAGCACATTCAAAACCTCCTCACAGTTCATTTCATCTGAGGAAACAGAAGACATAAAAATAAGACATGAAAGCAATTATTAGAATACAGGTTCAAGGCAAATAACTGGTATCAAACGTTTTTCCAAAAGAAGAAAAAACATTATTTTTGGTTACAGAAACACGGTTGCAGTGGATGAATCGAGCCTCAGACATCATTCTCCACAGTAAACATGACCAGACTCTTAATGTCCTAGCGCTCCAGGGAGGAAGTGATGTCATGACAATTAAAACTTAATGACACTGATGATTCAGTCATCCCCAACAAAATAAAATCAATTCAAGCAAATACTTTTATAATATTAGAGCCTCAACAAAACAATAAAAGTTTTTCTACAATACTCATAAATATTTTTTATAGCTTTCCTCTCTTAAACTCACTGAAATATATAAATTATTAATTGTATTTATTCCCCCTTGTTCTAGTAGTAATGTAAAAAAATAAAATAAATGATGTCAGCAAAAATTAAAGGCAGCACACAGAAACTTCTATAAAAAACATTAAAAAATGACATGTTCTGAATGATAAATAATAGTTTATGGTAATCGAGTACAACTAATGATATAAAATCAAAAAGGAAATGTGAGGTATTAAGTCTAAAATCAAGTACTAGCATGGTGTAAAAATAAATACACACATATAATGACTGTTTTCACATCATGGTATGCGAATCAGACTTTAAGAACTGTCATGAAAATAAAATAAAAATCTCATAATTTCTTTCAGATTATCTTGCGGTGCGATATGACAGACGTGAGCCACTGACGGCGTGTGTATTGAAACACCAACAGCTCGTTCCCTGCACTCTTAAACTCCTAGTGGACAAAACTCTCTGCTATTCATTTGCACATCCATAATCTCTGAATATGCTCATGTAAACGCCAACGTAACTCCTGGAAGGGTAGAAAAGCTTAAAAACTAACTCATCTATAGATACGCTCAGTACCGAACCTGGAATAAATACAGAAAAATCAGTCAAAATGACCAGGGAGCAAAGTCAAAAGGTACCCAAGACCCGACGCCCCGCCCTAATCAAACAGTCCCGCCCCTTTACCTTTCACTATAACGCCACGCCCCTTCACTATAACCCCGCCCTGATGAAAAAAGCCCCGCCCCTTCACTATAACCCACCCTGATTAAACAGCCCCACCCTTTTACCATAACCCCGCCCTGATTAAACAGCCCCGCCCCTTCACTATAACCCACCCTGATTAAACAGCCCCACCCCTTTACCATAACCCCGCCCTGATTAAACAGCCCCACCCCTTTCCATTACCCCGCCCTGATTACGCAGCCTCGCTCCTTTACTATAACCCCGCTCTGATAAAACAGCCCCGCCCCTTCACTAAACCCCGCCCTGGTTAAACAGCCCCGCCCCTTCACTATAACCCCACTCTGGTTAAACAGCCCCACCCCTTCACTATAACCCCGCCCTGGTTAAACAGCCCCGCCCCTTCACTATAACCCCGCCCTGATGAAACAGCCACGCCCCTTAACTACAACTCCACCCTTATTAAATAAGCCCCACCCCTTCACTATAACCCCGCCCTGATTAAACAGCCCCGCCCCTTCACTATAACCCCGCCCTGGTTAAACAGCCCCTCCCCTTCACTATAACCCCGCCCTGATGAAACAGCCACGCCCCTTAACTACAACTCCACCCTGATTAAATAAGCCCCACCCCTTCACTATAACCCCGCCCTGATTAAATAGCCCCGCCCCCACCCTGTGCTACGATCTATTCAGATTACATTAACAACACGCTGGACGAAGCTAAGCTAACAGAGCAGTCTATAGGGTTTTTGCTAGCTATCTTGATGACAAAACATGACAGAATAAAAAACAATTGCCCTTTTTTTTGCTTTGCTTTGAATTGTAGCGTTGCTATCAGACATGATTGCACATTCTCTCTCTGATGCATTGAGCACTGAGATCAGAAGTAATGACGGTGAGTTTCAGACGAGTGCGCTTTCTAAATCGCGCCGGACGACATGTCAGGAGCCCGAGAGGATCCACAAACCATGACATCACTGAGACTGATGCCCTGAGTTTATAAAGATCTGTGGTCTGTCAGGTTTTGCGTCTGCATGCTTTTCCAACGCTCTCTAAAATCTCGTTTCCTCTTGCTATGAAGCAAATCTCACTCCTTTCACACAAAAAACCAAACAAATGTAAAACCATTAAATGAGGAGCATTCATTTTTCCCTGCCTAAAAAGGTTCGTTTAATTATTTCTTGACTTTTAGTCGATTAGATTCGACTTCCTTCAGCTATTTTCGGGAACGGTCGAGCCCTGTGGGCATCCGCTGGAAATGGGCTCTCCGGCCCCTTAATGAACCCCAAACGGCCCCTTAACGAACACCAGAGCTCGAATGCAAATGCACAGATCAGACGTGCGCATGACAGAAATACGATTGAACAGAGACTACACACACACACACACACGCACTCCATACAGATGAACTGGACCTTATAGATTGTGTGTTCTTCACTCTTAACTGCGTTGGCACTGAGACAGAGAAAAGAAATCCTGATTCTGAGGGCGTTTACTCACTTTCACAAACCCTTCACCTTCCATTGAACTCAATCTCCAACTCTAACTGGAACTCCTCAGTGAACTGAAGCAAGAGAACAGTGTGTGAAGACGACACTTGGTTTAAAGGGTTGGTTCACCCAGAAATATAAACTCTGTCAGTAATGACTCTCCCTCATGTTGTTCCTCATAAGACTTTCGTTCATCTCCAGGACATAAATGAAGATATTTGTGATTAAATCTGAGAGTGTCTCACTCCTCCATAGGCTTCTGTTGTAATTGAAACTTGAAGGCAATTGAAAGTGAAGGGGCAGGGCTGATTAATCAGGGCGGGGTTATAGTGAAGGGGCAGGGCTGATTAATCAGGGCGGGGTTATAGTGAAGGGGCGGGGCTGATTAATCAGGGCGGGGTTATAGTGAAGGGGCGGGGCTGATTAATCAGGGCGGGGTTATAGTGAAGGGGCGGGACTGATTAATCAGGGCGGGGTTATAGTGAAGGGGCGGGGCTGATTAATCAGGACGGGGTTATAGTGAAAGGGAGGGGCTGATTAATCAGGGCAAGGTTACAGTGAAGGGGCGGGGCTGATTAATCAGGGCGGGGTTATAGTGAAAGGGAGGGGCTGATTAATCAGGGCGAGGTTACAGTGAAGAGGCAGGGCTGATTAATCAGGGCGGGGTTATAGTGAAGAGGCAGGGCTGATTAATCAGGGCGGGGTTATAGTGAAGAGGCAGGGCTGATTAATCAGGGCGAGGTTACAGTTAAGGGGCGGGGCTGATTAATCAGGGCGGGGTTATAGTGAAGAGGCAGGGCTGATTAATCAGGGCGGGGTTATAGTGAAGGGGCGGGACTGATTAATCAGGGCGGGGTTATAGTGAAGGGGCGGGGCTGTTTAATCAGGACGGGGTTATAGTGAAGGGGCGGGGCTGTTTAATCAGGACGGGGTTATAGTGAAGGGGCGGGGCTGTTTAATCAGGGCGGAGTTATAGTGAAGGAGTGGGGCTGTTTTATCAGGGCGGGGTTATAGTGAAGGGGCGGGGCTGATTAATCAGGGCGGGGTTATAGTGAAGGGATGGGGCTGTTTAATCAGGACGGGGTTATAGTGAAGGGGCGGGGCTGATTAATCAGGGCGGGGTTATAGTGAAGGGGTGGGGCTGTTTGATCAGGACGGGGTTATAGTGAAGGGGCGGGGCTGTTTAATCAGGGTGGGGTTACAGTGAAGGGGCGGCGCTGTTACACTATGTGAACTCACTCAGAGGCCCACACAGAAGAAAATGAATTTGAATAAAGTCGTTTTTTTTTTTTTGCGCACAAAAAGTATTATCGTCACTTGATAAGGGACTATTTTATTGACTATTGGACTATTTTAAACATTGTCTTTACTAACTTTCTGGGCCGGCAAATATCTTCATTTGTGTCCCGAAGATGAAGGAAAGTCTGACGGGAACAACATGAGGGAGAGGAATTACAGAGTTTACAGTTCTGGGTGAACTCTTTAACACTGGTAAATTTAGCATGTTCTTCTGCTCTACACATATATGGCACTTCAACCTTCTGGCCTCGTTTCTTACACACCAAACCTCACTAAAACAGCATCTTTATTCTAGGAGACACGAGCCGTGTGAAACTAGACCATACGATGGATGATATGTAATGCGAATCTGCAAAATACTGTGCTTTAAAAAACGATCAATGCTTGAGAGTAATCTGTGCTTTCTGATCACAGGGTCATTGAACACAAGCGGGGGTTTATCAAAATGAAAATGGAGCATTTAATGTTATCTTACTCTGTAGTTTTTCTTTTCCAGTACAAGTATCTGGCATTCTTAAATCAAGATATACATTTAGTTGAAAAGCAAAATGACTGAAGATATTAAGTTTCTGCTTAAAACAAGAACAAATATCTGCCAATGGGGGCAGAAAAATGACCTTAATTCAAAGAGAAAACAAGACATCTTTTCTTGTTTTAATCAAAAATGTACGTAGCCCTGCACATGACATGCGGACAATATATATATATATCATGGCCAAAAAATTATGAATTTGTTCCCTCGATTTGTGTGAGGAAACTAATTATTATATAATGCGCATGATTTAGTAAAACGAGGGAACGGATTATTACACGTGAAACTGGAAAAATGAGAATATTGTGCAATTTAAGTTCATTTATTTCAGTAATTCAACTTAAAAGGTGAAACTAATATATTATATAGACTCATTACATGCAAAGTGAGATATTTCAAGCCTTTATTTGTTATAATATTGATGATTATGGCTTATTCAAATGTATTTAAATTTCAAAATTAGAGTATTGTGAAAAGGTTTTCATAATCTGTAAGCCATAATCATCAAAATTATAACAAATAAAGGCTTGAAATATCTCACTTTGCATGTAATGAGTCTATATAATATATTAGTTTCACCTTTTAAGTTGAATTACTGAAATAAATGAACTTTTGCACCATATTATAATTTTTCCAGTTTCACCTGTATATCATGCGCATGATTTAGTAAAACGAGGGAAATAAATAATTTTTATAATTTTTCATAACACAAGTCATTTTACATCTTTATATCATATCTTCAGTCATTTTGCTTCTCCAGTAAATGCATATTGATATAAGAATGTTTAGATATTTGTACAAGAAGGGAAATGTTCTCGTGTATTGTGGATGCAAACGTGAAATGAACATTTGGCACTTCTTAATCCTCCTCTTACAAACTAATCTAAAGCTTTCGCTTCAGTTTCACGAAGGACTGCTCATGATTAATCAGAGTTTCTGGGATGAGAATATGCAGTGTATATATATATTCATAAAAAAAAGTATAATACAGATCATCCTTCGCATGAAACACATTGGCAGGTTTTTAACTATAACTAGTGCAAATTGTTATGATTAAGAAATGTTTTCCAGCAAGTGGCTTTATCAGCACAGAATGGAGTAAATAAAAATATTACAAAGATTGGTGAGAAAAAAAACAATCAGAATCATGAATAATGAGGCAAAATTAATGAAGCGAGACCAAAGTTTGTGGAGTCGCACACATGGGCAGGCCGTTACCTCATCAATATCTGCACATCGTCCACAGAAAGACTGATATCAGCGTTCAAGCGCAGGCAGCGTGGCAGAATTGCATGGTTTTGGTCCTTTGGGATCCTGGAGGGAGCGTCTTTTTTAAAGGATAAAAGCAACGTCTCTTATGCTGGCATGAAGGTCAAGAGGTCAGGTTTGGTCATCGACACCCGGGTTTCTCTCTCTGGATAAAGACCTGCCCACTGAGAAACGTATGAACTCTCAGAAAGATCAACTTTGAGATGGAAGAATGGGGATAATGTTGATTTCTTAATATCTACACATGGAAGAGGAACACAGATGTTAATGAATCTCTGGTGGCCAAATCTTGAGGTGAACAACTGTTGTTTTTAAGGCCTGATCATCATAAACTGCACAAAAACATTACACTTCATTCAAAGGGAAAACAAGATTACTTTTCTGGCCTCACTTACAGAATTATTTTCTTATTTAAAGTGCCCCTATTATGCTATTTTAAAGGCTCTAATGTTGTTGGCGTCTCCTACAACAGGTTCACACGCATCAAAGCTCAAAAACACTTTAATTTCCTCATAATTGCACTAATTTCTCAGTCTCTGAAACGCTTCCATCAAGGATTCAGTCTCTCTAAGCCCCGCCTCTCTGAGAGCTGCTCTGCTGTGATTGGTCAGAAAGCAAACGCTCATTATCATATCTGAATCTCAGCTCTTGATCACAGTGATACGAACAGTAACGATGGCGTGGGTTTTACCGTCTCGATCTCAGAAAACAGCGTCTTCTCCACATGAACAACACGAACCCAACTCTTCCAGTCTCAGATACACTACAGTGTTTGAGGGCGGAGCTAAGAGACGCCAATCAGCCAATCAACACCACAGGCTGGCATTATGCTAATTAGTTATTGTACATCGGTTTGTACCAGACTGGAATTACCGACGACTCGTTTGTTCAGAATCGATTATTTTAGGAGAACTTTACATACACAAACCGCTCTATTACACACTACATTAAAGGGAATATTCAAAAAAGCATAATAGGGGCACTTTATCTTTCAGTAAACAAGACTTAATATCTTAAGCCATTTTGCAATATCTTGATTTAAGAATGTTTAGATATCTGTACAAACAATGAATGAGATGAACGGAGGCATTTACACTGGATTACGGCACATGAGCGTCTTTAACCGCTGATGCTGATCGGCGTGTGCGTTTAGTGCTAGTTTCAGAGCAATAAACATCTCGTGAAGTGAAGGCGTATCAAAGACATCACCGCTTCGCTTGGCAGTTTCAGTAGCTATCCACCTTCCTCCGGTCAGTGTCTTTACAGTCCAAACATCTGAATCCTTCTGTCTGTCCGAGAACGAACACACGCGCCGCGTCCGGTCCTCGTGACTGGGGATTGTCGCTCGAACACAAAGGCTTCTGGGATTTGTCGTTTCCTCGTCCGTGCGATAGTGGAATGGAGAACGAGCACGACATGATGACCGATATTACCCAGCAGGCCGAGGAAAGAGTTTGTTTTCATCTGTACATTTTCCTTCCCTTCTTCTTTACAAGTTCAAGTATTATCTTCTCTAATAAAAATAAATAGAAAACATGAAAAATGAGCAACTCTACGTTTCTAATCTACGTCTCGGTGCAAGAAACCGCTACCAGAGCAAAAACCAGGGTCACATGACCGTCTTTTCACACCGGCTGCTCGACACATACCTACAGATTTACTTTCTTCTACTGTTAACATTAGTAATCATTATACTCGCAGCTACAAGGTAAGAGTTTTTTTTAAATATATATATATTTATATACTTTTAAAAAGCGTGTAGTCCTTTGGTCCCTATTTTCTAAGGAATGATGCATGTAGATATTCCTGGATTCTCTTCCAGAGCGCAGATCACGCGATACCAGTGTAGGCACGAAAACCAAAATGGCAGCAGGCTGGTGTGTGTGTGTGTGTGTGTGTGTGTGTGTGTGTGTGTGTAGAGATCAATGCATTTACATGAGGATTTCAAAATAGTTTTGTATGTGCATGTAAAGGCGAGAATAGGTGTGCATTTGTATATATGTTTGTTTATGCATGCTTTGAGCATAACGTGTTCATAAAGTTTTTTTTTCTCTCAATCTTGTCAAAAAAAAAAAAAAAAAAAAAAAAAAAAAAACAGCAGCAAAAAAGTTGGTCTGTGCAAAATGCAAAAAAAGCATCCTGCAAATGCTGAAGCAGAAAAGCATAAAGTTGGCAGAGAAACCCTTTGTGTTCCAGTTTCCCAGCTCTCGGAGATCTCCCACTAACCCCGGGAGCGCTCGCTCGTGAGATGCAGCGGAGCAAACGTCTTTTGACTCGTGGAAATAAGGTGTTGTCGTCCTTCATCCTGACAGAGAGAACGAGAGACACAGAAGAAGAGAAGCAGACGGTGAATTACAGAGGATTAGATATCCTGAATCCCTCATCATTTACACTACAGATACTGTCCTTGGAAAAACACAATCTCATCAACTCATTTTCCACTCAAAATCAGGAAAATAAAGCTTATTTTATGAATATTTTTGGCATCATTTTCATTTTTTTCATGACAATTAAACATATTTCTCCCACACATGTTCATTATATGTGCAGATGTTTTACTTTGAGATGTTTTACTGCTTCTAATTCTCTGTATTTTTAATGCATTTCTGTAAAAATTGCATTGCATGCAGTACTATAATACCATATACAAATACTTTACATACTTTCTAAAAGGCATAATTACCATTCAATACAATTTTGATATATTTTACCTTTTTTTGTATCACAGTAAAAAAAAAAAAAACATTATAGGAAGAAATGTTCTTAATTATCATGAAAATAAATAATGAAGAATAATAGGAAATCAGTATTTAAACAGTATGTGTGTGTGTATATGTACACTCTAAAAAATGCTGGGTTGTTTCAACCCAATTTTGGGTCAAATATGGACAAACCCCAAACGTTGGGGTAAAAATGTAATTTAAAAATTTAACCCAACGGCTGGGTTTGTCCATATTTGACCCAGCATGTGATGTGATGAGTGATGTATATACACAATATTGACAAAGCTAGAAAGAAAATAGAAAATGTCATTATTATAATAATAATTATTATTAGCATATGACTTAAACTTAAGTTACATAATATAATAAATTAGAGCATTTGTGAACAGCTGGAAACTACTGTGTTTAATAGAATATATATATCGTATATTTGATATTTGATTTTGGAGTGAGATATATGTTAATAAATGTTCTTGACATCTAAACCAAAATCTTATATTTTCATGTGTTTATAAAGAAGCTGTGGATGAAAGTGAACTGTGTTTTCTAGGACAGCACTTCATTTAAAACACAAACAAACCTCTGTTTGATTTCAACATCACAACCTACACAAATATGGAAATATGCACAAACTAACCAGCAACTACAAGACAGAAGCAATAGAAGCAACGGCAGGACAGTTTCCCATCGACTGACCATCTCCTGACAGCACAACCGCAGCCAATAACACACATCTGATGTTTAATACACAGCTTTACGTGTTTATATGTGTCAATCTGCTTGTCTGTTGCCAACAAACATGATAATATCCTCATTATTGTCATATGTTTTATAAAGTGCTATACTAGATGTCCATGTGTTCAAGCTGATCGTGATCTGATTCAATCATCCACCAAACACTGACATGTCCAGTCCAGACAGCAACACCTGAGGACACGGGCTTCACAACTGAGACATGTTTGCTGAGGAATGTAAAAATGTTGACCTGGAATGAATTAGTCAACATCACTAATGATCAGGGTTTAATCTACAAGCAAAACTATTTCATAAACGTGATGAAAACAGCAGGTAGCAAAAGTGAAATGTCGAGATTCATGAACACTGAGAGTCTTTCACCTTTAGAGAGGCTATTGTAGGGCTTGATGAAATCCGGGAGACTTTTTCCCAAATGGTGTTTAATTTTTTTCAAAATTCTTTTTTTTTTTTTCGTTTACATTTTTCTGGAGTCTGTTTTTCTTTTCTTTTTTCGTAATTTTTTTTTTGGACTTGCATTTTAGAAATAAAAAAAGCATGTCTAAGTAATACAAATAATGGAACTTTTTTTTTTGTTTGTTTATAAACATTTTTTTTAGTGCCCTATGAAATATGTTTTATTTTTTTCCTCAAATTTCGTTTTATTTTGACCAAATTCCGTAAGTTTCCATTTGATTTTTAAAATTAAATTGTAATAATCAGAAAGCATGTCTAATTAATTGAATTCATAAAACAAATAAATGTATATTTCTTTTTAAAAAATTCAAATTTCTATGAACCGTAAACCCCAAACAACAAACAGCATAACAAAACATGGACGCATTTTTTTTTATTATTCCTTAAAAAATAAAGTTTTAAACATAAATGTAAATGTATTACATTGAGATGTAGCTAAATTGTACTGAACAACAGTAATATATTTCTGTCACAATTTCTTAAAGTTAAATCAAACTTTTATTTTGACGGTTTGCTGGATTCTGCGATTCCGCAACTGAAATCACACTATATTATATACTAATATGAATATAGACGCGAGCAAGCCTTCGAAACCTCCACAACACAGAAATACACACCAGAGCAAACAGAGCTTGAGTAACGAGAGAGAGAGAGAGAAATATAAACCAAAGAGAGCAAAACTATGAGGAAGAGCACAACAACTCACGGTACAACAGCAAAGGTCACAACCCATCAAAATCAACCAATCAGCACTCGAGTTACGGCGAGCGGACACCAGCTATCAGAAGAGACCAGTGACACTCCACCACTGGAAACACCAGAAGTACAGAGAGAGATACAGAGGTCATGCCACGGTCACATGGTCACGTGACATCACTGGGAGGACTTACAGCGATTGGACAAGCTTCCTCTGATGAAGACATAAGAGAGCGGGCCGTCCTGAGCTACTGAACCTGAGCCCTGCCGGGTTCGAGAACAGAAACACAACAGTCCAAGGCGTTCGCCTGGGCAGAGTCAGGTTAGCATGTGTTCAGGGAGTCATGTTAAGCGGATACATCATGACACAGATTTACAGGAACATGTGACGTGCGAGACAAACACACAACAGGAATGATGCAAACAGTCTGAGTTATCCATCGGTCACGTTCACACTCGTGTCGTTACAAACACACATGCTTTTAATTCTTCAATGAAACACTACAAGAGAAACTGTGAGTTCCAGTAAGAGCCGCAAACGAGATGGAGGACGGGAAATATGGGACCATTTGGGAACATTGTTATTTAATGGCATGACAAAGGCTGTAAAAAAAAAAAAAAAAAAAAAAAAAAATCCTTTTAGGGAAAACCTGAAATTATTGCACGAAAAAGAGTAGACATTATTACATAAAATGAAAGGAAGAAAAAAATTATGGGAGAAAAAAAAATGAAGTGGAAAATTGAGGTTCTTTTGTGAAAACCTGAAATTATTGCACAACAAAAGACGTTATTATTAAATAAAATAAATATGTGTGTGTCTGTGTGTGTGTGTGTGTGGGGGGGGGGGTCCCTTAACTAGACATTATAAAAATAGAATTAAATAAAGGGGGAAAAAATAAAATAAAGGCTAATAAAACTATATATAAAAAATGTGGCTCCTTTTGTCACACAGAACCTTTAGCACTGCAAAAAGTGAAGTTCTTCCTTAAATATTTTCCAGTACAAATATGAACAGAACTGACCTGTGATGATCCTGCGAGGCTCAATACGGGCGGTTGGCGTCTTTCGGCCTCTTCAGCTGGACTTTGAGTCTCTTCATGCCGATCTGAAAACCGTTCATGGCCTGAATGGCCGCCTGAGCGCTGGACGGGTTATCAAAGCTGACGAAACCTGAGACACAAACACACAAGCAGCAATAACTGCATTTCTGAAGAAACCTGAGGAATCCTAGAGGAATAATGAAGAACAATGTTATGAATTATTCCTAAACTTTTTTAATCCTCACTAATCTCTTTTGAATAAAGTATGTCTTTCTCTCTGTTAGGGATGTGAATTTCTGCCAAAAATGACATTCTACAATTCGAATATCGTTCGAAAATAAAAAAAAGCACATTCTCACAAATTACGATTTTTGCCTCATTGGAGGATTTTTTTCCAGACAAAAAACACACAAATCTCTGGTCTCAGGGGGACATGAGGGAGGGAAGCACGGTAATTCGTAAATACTACAGGTTTTCTACTGATACAAAGCTTAATGCTGAATCCTGAAGTATCCCTTTAAATCCCTTAAAGTTTCCCTCCGAGTCCCACACGCAGCTTCTTGGTTGTTGCTCTTCTTCTGTTGTTTGTTACACTATGTACACAACGCACGTAGCCTAGATCGCGCAGTGGGGGTTTCATTCATGCTAGCGACACCTTGTGTCCCCGACAGGAAAATACCCGCGATCTGTGCCAGTCGGCGCGGCGCCAATTATGTAGAACTAGGGGTGTAACGGTACATGTATTCGTACCGGACCGTTTCGGTACAGGACTTCCGGTACGGTGCACATGTGCACCGAATGCAATCTTTCACGTAAATTAGGCTAGTTTTGTGTGCGGAACATACGTCAATTTCGAGTTTCCACACGAACATATTAAGTGTCGGAAGTCTCCGCGTTGCACTGATTAAATCTGATTAATCGTTTTTGTGATTCAAATACATGTAAAATATTACCATAACATCTGTCTTCCTGTGTGCGGAGATTTGTTTATGTTGCTGTGACAACGAAACGCGTGCAAGCGCGCCTGTGTTAAGAACGCTCATGCGCTCATCTGTGGACATTTCCGAATGCCTTTCTGTTAAAAGCGGGCTTTCCACACAAACAAACGTACACGTGTCATTAGTATGAGAAAAAAAAATTAGATTTTAACTCTCGGGTCGGGCTCGGACATAAATATCGCATAAATAAAGATCACCTCATACACGGCACGCTCGCTTTAGCCCAGCCTCTCGCTAGCTAGCGTCATGGCCAATATTGGTTGCACAGGGGCGTAGAATTTAATAGGGACGCTAGGGACGTGTCCCCACCAATATCCAGTGAGACTGATATATCCCTAGCAATAATTTCGATCAAACCTTAAAGGGTAACTAAACCCCTGGTCAGAGCCTGACTCCACCCACTGGCAATATTTGAAAAATGCTGGAAAAGTGGGCAGACCCCAACGGACGAACCGAGGGCGGGGCTGAGCGCGTGATTGACAGACCCGCAGTGACGCAGTGATTGACAGCTGCTGTCAGACTCGCTAAGATGGAGAGTGACTGGAGTGACGAAAGTAGCTTTGCAACAGAGCGGTCATTTGAAGTCGAGGACTTTTCTCCCCCACCTTCCCCTGAAGTGGACGAATTGTCTGTGGACACAGAGCTAAAACCATATCAATTCGAGCCGCGAGCTCAAACTGCGGTGTCGCATCGCATTAACTCTACTATTGACCTACGTTAAGCATATTTTGCCGCTATGTGAAAAAAAATATCCAGCAAAACGCGCCGGCGGTTGTGGAGTCCATGCAGGAAGAGCAGCGTTTGGCACACAAGTGCATGTAAACACTGGCGCTAATTTCCAAGTCTGGGGGAAAGTTATGCAGTCCAGCAGTGCTGTTGCTACCGGCAACACTACACCTATACCAGCCTAACCACTGTACTAAACACAGATAAAGCTGATGCTAAAAATCTACACTATTCTAACTGATGCAATACTATGCTACTAACTAACTATGCTTCTAACAACACTAACAACTATGCTAAATAACTACCTAGGCTACACGAAATAATCTAAATAACTATATAAATGCTATGCTAACTAGATGCTAAAATACGCTATCCTGTCTGATCGTTTTCAATACTCGTAATTCCAATTTCCAACTCCTGACTCGCTACAGTGGTGTTGACGGAAGCAGATGCTTTTATACCAGGGGCTGCCAGGGGCGTGGCAGAGTAGCGTCACAGAGTACCCTACGTCAGAGAGTACCCCTACGTCACAGAGTACCCTACGTCAGAGAGTACCCCTACGTCAGAGAGTACCCCTACGTCAGAGAGTACCCCTACTTCAGGAGATTCCGTTTAACCTGAAGAGGGCAGCACTCAGACGTTTTTACACCATATATTTGAAAATTAAAACACTTTATACTCAAATGTTAAAAAAAGTACTCGAATCAATGAACAGCATTTATGAAGCTCCATTCTTACAGATCATTAACTAAAAAAAGTTGTTTTAGTGTTTAGTTACCCTTTAAAATATATGTCCCCGTCCCCACCAATTTCAAAATCAAACCTATGCCACTGTTTGAGAGTATTTTATTTAGTGGAGAACTTTGCAGCAGTATTTTATTTCTTATTCTTTTTTTATTTTATATCTTTTTTATTTATTAGCCTAACGTAATATTTAATTAAAAAGTGTGTTTAAAAAAGTGTAAACAAATTGTTAAAAAAAAGTTTATAGTAAACAACCAGCAGTTTAATGTTCTGCATTTCTTTCCCTTACTGTACCGAAAATGAACCGAACCGTGACTTTAAAACCGAGGTACGTACCGAACCGTGATTTTTGCGTACCGTTACACCCCTATCATTAGAATTGCGCGAAAATATAACGATATTCGAAAAAGCTTTTTTATGACGGAATTTCGCACTTAGTTCGACTATTCGAAGATCGCGACTCATCCCGACTCTCTGTGTGTGAGAGCTGTTGTGCACACGTAAGCAGATTGTGTCTTATATAAATTGGTGTCTTCCATATTTATATGTTTTAATACTACTTTAACCTGATCTATATTTGTGTTAATATCCTGTTGATGATCACAAGATCTGTCTAGTTTTGTGATAAAGTGTTCGGATCGTACCACACAAGTCTTTTAAAATAAAATAATGGGATTTAAAAAAATTATAAAATAAAATACAAATAATATTGATATTATTGCACGACTAGACATGATAAAATAAGATCTATAAGTATGTTTGAGTGGAAAATAAAATAGAATTAAAAAATCTAAATAATAACACAAACAAAACAGTGTTTCTAAGCCATTCAGTTCAAGACACAAAAGTCAAAGTAAAAATATTTTAGAAAAAAAAACAAAAAAAAACTTTTGAACGTGTGGTGGCGCTAGAGAGTTCAGTGAGGGAATATATGACAGAACAATATTCATAAAGCAGCAAATAAAAGCTCATAAAGTGATTGTCTGTCAGCTCCACCAATACTGTACAGAAAACAATAAATCACTGGAACATGATCAGCCGACGCTTCAGAAACTCTACGCTACGTGTTTAACGGAGCCAGCCAATCAAGAGGCTCAGATAAACACACACACACACACACACACACGTTTATCCCGTCACTAATGATGAATGCTCACACATTTCTAGATCCAGCACTTTCCTCTGACGTGATGAAGTGATGAGGGAGAAAGTGTTGCTCTCCTGATGAAAAACACGGGATTTAATTTCCGTCCTGAGCAGATTCTTCATCTGATTACACGCGGGCGCAGATCTTGATGAAGAGCGATGAAGATACAGTTTAAATGTAAAGATGCAGGAAGAGACCTCAGTGTGCATCAACTCTACAGGAAGACGCATTATGAGGAACATAATGATGCGAGCGAGAAGAGCTTCACGCTTTTACATGCAGCTGCCAGAGACAGGGGCATTCTGGGTAACTGTGATCGTCACGTGGGCGAGGGTTATTTTCGTTAATAAAAATAAAACTGTTCAAAACATATGTGTTCATTTTAATAAAGCTGAAAAAATAAATATCAGTTGAAGAACATTTTATATTTTTATTTATTTATTTATATTTATATATACTTCAACTAAGATGTAATTTTTTCAGCTTTATTTCAATTAACTTTTAATAGTTTTATTATTTTAGGTAATTTTTTTTTTTTTTTTTTACTGTTAGTAGTTTTAGTGCTTCAAGTTTGTTTTATTTCAATTAAAATATTTTAATAGTTTTAGTTTTTATTTATTTCCAGTTAGTAACACTATTTATATTTATTTTTCAGCTTAATTTCAATAAACAAAAATGTTTTTAATAATTTTATTTTAGTTCAGTTTTACATTTTATTTCCAGTTAGTAATAATATAAATTTTTTCAGCTTTACTTCAATTAACAAAAATGTTTTTAATAGTTTTATTTCATCTCAGTTTTAGTTATATATATATAATATATATATATATATATATATATATATATATACACATATATAAAAGATTTAGCGCTGAAACTTATGTCAGTTAATGTTTATTTATATATTTTTTTCATTCAATATTTACATTGTTTTTTGTTTTATTTTAATTAACAAAAATGATTTTAATTGTTTTGATTTATTATTTTCATTTAGTGATTTTAGTGCTTTAACTTTAAATTTTTTTCAGTTGGCAACATTTCTATTGTAATTCTAGTCAATTGTAAAAAAAAAAAAAGAAAAAAAAAAGATTTCTGCTAATTAGCAATGAATAAAAACTAAAGCTGAACAAAAACTAAAAGTATTAAAACATATTAGAATAATATTAGATCTTTTTTTTTTAAATAATTGTTGCTTGTCTATTTACATCTATTGTGTGAAATGGGGGGAGAGACGGACGAGGAGGATAACACAACAAAATCGGATGAGCCACCAGTGTCAAAGAAAATACTATTTACAACCTACAACTCAGACCCCAAAAAATACTAATAATCTGAGTGTCCCGTTTTTTCACAAATCAAAGGTGGCAACCCTATGCCCGACCGATGCGGACTTTCAAATATCAAATGAAAGCCGATGTCTAAATGGCGTGCACAAGTTTGGTAGGGGCTACATTCTTGCAAGTAAATATATAAGATGTACAAAATCATATTTTAGGATACCTAACATGTCTGTGATATTTGTTTATTTGTCTTGCCTCAAGCTATAATGCAAATCCATTTGTAAAATTTGCAGATTCATCTATGGTAGCTTGATATTATAATATTGACGATATATGGTTATTATCTACCACTCAAACATTGCATTGAAGTATCATATAGATTCAGTAAAACGGTAACCAATAGACTAGGCTACTATAATGACGTGGCTTGTAAACGTGAGCATCGCGATCATTTGTCGTTTGAAAAAAAAATAAAACCCATGAAATTATATTAATATCATGATATGCTGAAATATATGCCACTGTACCTGGATGAAGACATTTCACACGCGACGCAAGCAGAACACCTGCATGTGAACTCCTCCTGCAGTGTTCTGGGCTATCATGGTTGTCAACTAATGCACGTGCATGTGTGACAGAGTTTACGACAGTAGTAGAGGACAATACTGTTTCCCAACTGTAGGGGGACCCCGAGAGCAAAAAAAAGAAAAGTAACCTAGTGTTGCTTAAAGCACTAAAATTACTAACAAGAAATAAATGACAACAACTAATAAAAAACAACTAAAACCGAAATAAAAATAAATGAAACCTAAATAGTAATGTTTAAAGAACAAAAACTAATAAAACTGACAAAAGCACATAACAAAATGATTAAAAATGAACTAAAATCAAGATATACTGTAATATAAACATAAAACTATAAGCAAGTGAGCAGCCTCTACTGCAGAGACACTGGTGTGTTTGGCATCAGTCCTGAAGCTCGGGTGAAGCGCGAGACGTGAGGGAAATTACGGGAATGTTTCCGGCGGGAAAAGCGCGGGAATCTGCATGTCTGTGCGGGAATCCGTGACGAAACTTCCCAGACGCTAATTGCCACTGGATTAGAGCAGACGCGGGAAATAAAGCCCGAGATGAACTAACTGTGCTCAGAGAACCGGGACCGTGTGTGTGTGTGTGTGTGTGTGTGAGTGAGTGTGTGTGAGTGAGTGAGTGAGTGAGTGTGAGTGTGTGAGTGAGTGTGTGTAAGTGAGTGAGTGAGTGAGTGAGTGAGTGTGTGTGTGTGTGTGTGAGTGTGTGTGTGTGAGTGAGTAAGTGAGTGAGTGTGTGTGTGTGTGTGTGTGTGTGTGTGTGTGTGAGTGAGTGTGTGAGTGAGTGAGTGTGTGTGAGTGAGTGTGTGTGTGTGTGTGTGAGTGAGTGTGTGTGTGAGTGAGTGTATGAGTGAGTGAGTGAGTGAGTGTGTGTGTGAGTGAGTGTATGAGTGAGTGAGTGAGTGAGTGTGTGTGTGTGTGTGAGTGAGTGAGAGTGTGTGTGAGTATGAGTGTGTGAGTGTGTGTGAGTGTGTGTATGTATGAGTGAGTGAGTGAGTGTGTGAGTGAGTGTGTGAGTGAGTGTGAGTGTGTGTGTGTGTGTGTGTGTGTGTGTGTGTGTGAGTGTGTGTGTGTGTGTGTGATGCCATGCAGGGTTTTAAACTGCCAGAAGCTCATTAGACTCAATTAAGCTGCCATTCTATGTACTCAATTACATAGAGACTCAATTAAACTCATAAACACACTTATAAACTCATGAATTCATAAACTCTGAGTGTGTAAGTGAGTGTGTGTGTGTAAGTGAGTGTGTGTGTAAGTGACTGTTTCAATAATTAACAAATTATGTTTCAATAAATAAGCTAAACCCACCGTCCTCAGCTTTACGGTTTAATAATCCGGCCCTGGAATGGAGCTCATTGAGCAGTCCTGGCCTAGAGCATTGTGGGTACTCACCGAAACACTTGCTCTGATTGGTGGCCCGATCCACGAAGACTTTGGCAGAAATGACGTTGCCGAAGGGCAGAAACATCTGCATGAGCTCCGCGTCCCCGAACTCCTGCGGCAGGTGGTAAATAAACAGGTTACAGCCCTCCGGTCCTGCAAGGAGACACACAGCGCCGCGCAAATGAGATTTCACACACACCCGTACCCAGAAGGCCGAGCGGCGCGCGTGCAGATGCATATTCAAAGCAGGATCTGTGCGAGTAAATTGATCTGTTTTCAGCCTGTGATCCTGTAAAGGATTCTGACGTTGTTAAACGGAGATTTGATTAAACATTGATGTGGGATTTGAAGGCATCCAGACACTTCCAGGGTGTCGCGGCGTTCGGGAATATTCATAAACATAAATAATTCCTCAGTGTCTCCTGGAGCCGGCAGCATCTCAAGCTTTAACGGCACGGCGGAGACGCGAGATTTGTGGTGAATTAAAACTTTAGACAAACTATATCCATTTTAATATTAAAATCATATCAAATAAAAGACAAAATGTTAAAAATATATATGAAATATCAAATAAAACAAGATAACATAAAACTAACAAATCAAATATATATTAAAATTAAATCAAATAAAACAAGACAAAACTAATTAAAATATGTTAAAATAAAATAAAAATAATATTAAAATCAAATATAAAAACACAAAACAAATTAAAATATATTAAAATCACAAAAAAATTAAACAAAAGACAAAACATAAAATAAAAAAAGATATATGAAACTGCTGAAGACGTATCTTTTTCAGCAGCACTTAAGCACTTGATTCAGCACTACTAACACTTTCTTTTCTAATTTATTCTATAAAAAAATAAAAATAAAAATAAAAAAAGCATTGTACTGTGAAGGGTCGTAGCACTTACATACTGTTGTCCTACTGCTAGTTTAATTGCTTCTATTGTTTCTCATTTGTAAGTCGCTTTGGATAAAAGCATCTGCTAAATGAATAAATGTAAATGAAAAAATCAATTCAAGTAAAACAAGATAAAAACATAAAATATATTAAAATCAAATAAATTAAAACAAAAGACAAAAAAATCATTTATAATAAAACAAATTAATTAATATTCAGATCAAATCGATTAAAAAAGGTGAAATAAAAAGATTAAAATAAAATAAAAACATCAAATTAAATATTCAAATAAAAATTATATATATATATATATAAATAATAATCATTAAAATACACTAAAATCACATAAAATAAACAAAATTCAAAACATAAAAATAATAAAATGTATATAAAAATCAAATCACATAACAAAAGAGAAAACAAAAATGTAAATAATAAAATAAAACATATTAAAGTCAAATAAATGAAAAAGGGAACAGACTCTGGCTTGTGTCTGCAGTGTGTGGCTGGTTTCTGTCGTCTGTCCCGTAAAGGATCAACTTCTGCAAACAACAATAACATTAAATACTTCAAAACTGCTTCATAACTCATTCCCACGACTGTGAGCAACTCCAGATTAATTTCTGAGACACAATATAATTGAGCGCTGTCCCCACGAGAAAAACGCGTCGTTGTTTCTTCTGTCAACAAAACCAACGGCGCGTCTCAGGTGCTGCGGTTATCACTCCGCCCAAGCAGCAGTGCTTCGCCTTCAGAGAATATAGTTCCCAGTATTTATACAGTTAAAATATGTCTGTCTCATGTGACTTTGTACACTCTGTGACTATACAAATCACAACATGTAAATAGGAAAATGTTTGCGTTATTTTGTCACTTATTTGGATTAGTATGCTAGCTGCAACCATTCACATCCAGTCTTTGTGCTAAGCTAGGCTAGCGGTGGGTGCGTCAAACAGACTTATAGCACGCACGGAGATGAACAAGGTATGTATGGACTTATCTAACTCTGGGGGATAAGGTGAATAGGCTAAAGTCCCAAAAAGTCGGAGTGTTCCTTTAACATGTTTTGTCCCTATCAAAAAAAAAAATCGAAACTTCATTAAATGCACTCTGGCTTCCACCGTTCCAGGCCACATCAGATATGAATACAGATACAGACGCTCGTTCATATTTTGAATGAGCTCTGTCCTCACTCATTTTCATTATTTATTATGAATTTTCCGCTCATCTCTCAGAACAATTACCAGCTTTTATCGGGAGTGGGCGGAGTCTCACTCACCTTCCCGCTGTTGCTGGGGGATGATGGCTGGTTGCTGTGGAAACGCTTGGCTAATCGGCGCGTACGCGGCAGGATAGGCGGCTGTAACCGAGAGCGAGAGAGACAAGTCCTGATTTAACACTGAATACATGAATGAAGCTCGTCACACTCATCTTTACTCTGCTTCACACTCGATCATCCCACATCTGTATTAACAGAGGGTTAAATTCACACACTGCTGTTTGCGGTAAGGTTATTATCTGCATCCCACAATGCAATGCACTGCCAGTGTGACGGAAGAAACAAGGGTGACACATTATTTGATCATCCAAACTGAATAAAAAATGCTAAATAACCACATTTATTTCTATGAACCTGAAACTACATGCAACGTAACATGAGGTCACATGATGACAACGTAGCAGACGATTGTTTGGAAAGTTCAGGCTATCATAATGCGTGTGTGTGTGTGAGTGTGTGTGTGAGTGATGTTATCAGCGCTTCATAGAAAGACAGACAGACATAAAGAACAGAGAATCACCTGCATAGTGTTGCACACCGGCATAGGCCTGCTGGAGAGGGTCTGTAACCGTCGGGCTTTGTGCTGTAGAAACACACACACACACACACACACACACACACACACACACACAAACATTAGATAATATTAAGAAATTTTCCTGAATTAATTTTCTAAATAAAATTAACTAAAGTTTTTTATTTACTTAATGTGTTACCTGGGTACGAGTGTGCGGTGTTACCTGTGAGCGAGTGTGCGGTGTTACCTGGGTACGAGTGTGCGGTGTTACCTGGGTACGAGTGTGTGGTGTTACCTGGGTACGAGTGTGCGGTGTTACCTGGGTACGAGTGTGTGGTGTTACCTGGGTACGAGTGTGTGGTGTTACCTGGGTACGAGTGTGCGGTGTTATCTGGGTACGAGTGTGCGGTGTTACCTGGGTACGAGTGTGCGGTGTTACCTGGGTACGAGTGTGTGGTGTTACCTGGGTACGAGTGTGCGGTGTTACCTGTGAGCGAGTGTGCGGTGTTACATGGGTACGAGTGTGCGGTGTTACCTGGGTACGAGTGTGTGGTGTTACCTGGGTACGAGTGTGCGGTGTTACCTGGGTACGAGTGTGCGGTGTTACCTGGGTACGAGTGTGTGGTGTTACCTGGGTACGAGTGTGCGGTGTTACCTGGGTACGAGTGTGTGGTGTTACCTGGGTACGAGTGTGTGGTGTTACCTGGGTACGAGTGTGCGGTGTTACCTGGGTACGAGTGTGCGGTGTTACCTGGGTACGAGTGTGCGGTGTTACCTGGGTACGAGTGTGTGGTGTTACCTGGGTACGAGTGTGTGGTGTTACCTGGGTACGAGTGTGTGGTGTTACCTGGGTACGAGTGTGCGGTGTTACCTGTGAGCGAGTGTGCGGTGTTACCTGGGTACGAGTGTGCGGTGTTACCTGGGAACGAGTGTACGGTGTTACCTGTGAGCGAGTGTGCGGTGTTACCTGGGTACGAGTGTGCGGTGTTACATGGGTACGAGTGTGCGGTGTTACCTGGGTACGAGTGTGCGGTGTTACATGGGTACGAGTGTGTGGTGTTACCTGGGTACGAGTGTGCGGTGTAACCTGTGAGCGAGTGTGCGGTGTTACACGAGTGCGAGTGTGCGGTGTTACCTGGGTACGAGTGTGCGGTGTTACATGGGTACGAGTGTGCGGTGTTACATGGGTACGAGTGTGCGGTGTTAACTGGGTACGAGTGTGCGGTGTTACCTGGGTACGAGTGTGCGGTGTTACCTGGGTACGAGTGTGCGGTGTTACCTGGGTACGAGTGTGCGGTGTTACATGGGTACGAGTGTGCGGTGTTACATGGGTACGAGTGTGCGGTGTTACCTGGGTACGAGTGTGCGGTGTTACCTGGGTACGAGTGTGTGGTGTTACCTGGGTACGAGTGTGCGGTGTTACCTGGGTACGAGTGTGCGGTGTTACCTGGGTACGAGTGTGCGGTGTTACCTGGGTACGAGTGTGTGGTGTTACCTGGGTACGAGTGTGTGGTGTTACCTGGGTACGAGTGTGTGGTGTTACCTGGGTACGAGTGTGCGGTGTTACATGGGTACGAGTGTGTGGTGTTACCTGGGTACGAGTGTGTGGTGTTACCTGGGTACGAGTGTGTGGTGTTACCTGGGTACGAGTGTGCGGTGTTACATGGGTACGAGTGTGCGGTGTTACCTGGGTACGAGTGTGCGGTGTTACATGGGTACGAGTGTGTGGTGTTACCTGGGTACGAGTGTGCGGTGTAACCTGTGAGCGAGTGTGCGGTGTTACACGAGTGCGAGTGTGCGGTGTTACCTGGGTACGAGTGTGCGGTGTTACATGGGTACGAGTGTGCGGTGTTACATGGGTACGAGTGTGCGGTGTTACATGGGTACGAGTGTGCGGTGTTAACTGGGTACGAGTGTGCGGTGTTACCTGGGTACGAGTGTGCGGTGTTACCTGGGTACGAGTGTGCGGTGTTACCTGGGTACGAGTGTGCGGTGTTAACTGGGTACGAGTGTGCGGTGTTACCTGGGTACGAGTGTGTGGTGTTACCTGGGTACGAGTGTGCGGTGTTACCCGGGTACGAGTGTGCGGTGTTACCTGGGTACGAGTGTGCGGTGTTACCTGGGTACGAGTGTGTGGTGTTACCTGGGTACGAGTGTGCGGTGTTACCTGGGTACGAGTGTGCGGTGTTACATGGGTACGAGTGTGCGGTGTTACATGGGTACGAGTGTGCGGTGTTACCTGGGTACGAGTGTGTGGTGTTACCTGGGTACGAGTGTGCGGTGTTACCCGGGTACGAGTGTGCGGTGTTACCTGGGTACGAGTGTGCGGTGTTACCTGGGTACGAGTGTGTGGTGTTACCTGGGTACGAGTGTGCGGTGTTACCTGGGTACGAGTGTGCGGTGTTACATGGGTACGAGTGTGTGGTGTTACCTGGGTACGAGTGTGTGGTGTTACCTGGGTACGAGTGTGTGGTGTTACCTGGGTACGAGTGTGCGGTGTTACCTGGGTACGAGTGTGCGGTGTTACCTGGGTACGAGTGTGTGGTGTTACCTGGGTACGAGTGTGCGGTGTTACCTGGGTACGAGTGTGTGGTGTTACCTGGGTACGAGTGTGTGGTGTTACCTGGGTACGAGTGTGCGGTGTTACCTGGGTACGGATGGATGCCGTTGGTGTAGATGGCTTCGGAGGAGTGCTGTCCGTTGGTTTGGTGAGGGAGGGCGCTGAAGCCATTGACCCCGATGGAAGCTGCCATGCTGGGCACCGCGCCGGCACTGATGCCTGGTGGAGTGCTGGTGCCTAAGAACACACACCACACACACACACACTCTTAACAAGCCTTTGATTGGCACAGTACAAGCCACCTTCATTTATATAGTGCTTTATACAATTCAGACGGTTTCAACACCACAAAAATAATGTTCTTCTCAAATATCTAAACATTCTTAAATCAAGACACATTTACTTGAAAAACAAAATAAGTCTTGTTTACTGAAAAGTCATCAAAATTAAGTGAGTTTATGCTTAAAAATATGTGCCAGTGAGGTCAGAAAAATCAGCTTTATTCAAAGTTGGCAGATATTTGTTCTTGTTTTAATCATTTAAATTGCAGTGAAAGCAGCTTTACAGTGATAATAATGATCAATAATACAAACAGAATTAAATTTCAGCTTTAAAGCAGCTCTAAAAAACACTATAGTGTCATTATTCAGCTCAGTTCAGTTCAATAACCGTGTAAAGCTCATCAAATTTGGCTATAATGTACAAAAGGGTTACACTTTATTTTAAGGTGTCATGTTACAGTGTAAGTATATATTTAAGTTCGGAGTTGACTACATGTACTAGTCTAACATGGACATTAAAATAAAGTGTTACCAATAAATGTTCAATTCAGTTCTACAGAAAACAATAGCGTTTTATTCACTTTGAGTCAGTTCAATTTTGATTCAGTTTAGTTCAATAATTGTGTCTATATTGCAAAATTCATCATTTGTGACCCTGGATCACAGAACCAGTCTGGAGCCGCACGGGTATATCTGTGGCGATAGCAACTATACATTGTATGGGTCAAAATTATAATTTTTTCTTTTATGCCAAAAATCATGAGGATATTAAGATCATGTTCCATGAAGATATTTAGTAAATGTCCTACCGTAAATATATAAAACAAGTATTTTTGTGAGTGAATGCAGCACAATCGTGAACATAAATGCACAACTTTAAAGGAGATTTTATCAATGTTTACATTTATTTGCTCCTCAGATTCCAGATTTTCAATAGTTGTGTCTCGACCAAATATTGTCCTATCCTAACACACCACACATCACTGGAGAGATTATTTATTCAGCTTTCATGTGATGTATAAATCTCAATGTAAAAAAATGGACCCATAAGACTGGTTTTGTGGTCCAAGGTCAATAAATAAATCAGAAATAAAGCAGTGCAGGCTCATAGTTTGTTGTCCTCTAGATGGTTTGGTCGGGTTTCTGAACATCATCTCAAGACAACACTGAGTATATTCACACTTCGACTGCACTGACACATGAGATGAGAACACAACTTGAGCTGAATAATCACACTATTGTCTGCTTTACCGCTATATTGGATGAAGTTATAAAGCGCTGTTTGACTGGATGCAGGAGGTCGAGTCAAAGCATTAATAAGTGTTTGTCTCCGGTCACAGACGCGTCTCTCCGCTGCCCTCCTGACACTGATCGTTCAACTTCTCTCGGCTTTTCTCCAAGGGCATTTCAGTCGTGGCAGATTAAAGCTGACGGGTAACAAGAGTGTGTGTCCACATCACGGATTATCAAAGCGGGAAAACTGACAGACGAGAGGGAGAGGAAGCGCTTTAATTAATTCCCCGTGACCCTTCGTCTGAGGTGTCAGCGGGCTTTTGTAGCAGGACACATCAGGAGTGTGTGTGTGTGTGTGTGTGTGAGACGGGGGTCAAACAGGGGTCTGGGATTATCCGTCACAAATCTTCACTTCTGTATTCTTCAGTCAAGGACTCTCTGGTCAAAGGCATCCGATTGGCCGTGTTCCCGGGTTCATCCTCAAACTGAGACGGATCATTCCCATCACACCTGGTGTTTTACTGAGAGACTGTGATTGACAGAAGACACACTCTCGGTTTCAACACCTACTGACAGACTACACCGACTGCATCCTAAAATATGGAACCGCATTACTATTGGTCAGAAGTTTTGGCTTTGTGCAATTTTTGTTTAAAAAAAAAAGAAGTGTCTTCTGGGCTGCGTTTATTTCATCAAAAATAGAGAAAAGATATTTTTACAATTTAAAATAACTGTTTTCTATGAGAATATATAGTAAAGTGTAATTTAATCATGTGATCAAACCTGAATTTATTTAATTAAAATACAGTAAAAATCACAAAATATTATTAGAATTTAAAACCACTGTTCTCTATGTGAATATATAGTAAAGTGTAATTTATTGCTGTGATCAAAGCTGAATGTTCAGCATCATTACTCCAGTCTTCAGTGTCACATGATCCATCAGAAATCAGTATAATAGGAAGATCTGATGATCAAGACACATTTATGATTATTATCAGTGTTGAAAACAGTTGCCGCTTCATATTTTTGAGGAAACCATGAATTTTCAGGATTGTTTGATGAATAGAAAGTTCAAAAGAACAGCATTTATTTGAAACAGAATCTTTTGTAACATTATAAATGTCTTTAATGTTATTTTTGTTTTAGTGTATCCATGATGGCCAAAAGTATAAATTTCATTAAAAAAAAAAATCCTGTGAATATGTCAACATGACGTCACTTCCTGTTCGGTGTCCTTGTTACACAAATTAGTGCATTAAAAAGCTTTAAATAACAATAAAGATATTAGAAAATGTAATAAAAGCGGAGGGATGAGATCAAAAAGCATGTTTGAGAGAAAATGCTAAATAGTGGAAAATACATTTTCAAAAGTAAAAAAAAAAAGTTTATTCTTTAAAAAAATATTACTGACCTCCATAGTACACCGCACAAACAAATATTTGGTATAATAAGATTGATCAATATTTTTCAATATGGAATGAAAAATACTTTTTTGTTCACTGAGCTAATTTTCGATGCATTATGGGATGATCTTTTATCACTGACACATTTAATGTTGTTTGAAATGCTTTCAGCTCTGTAGGGTTTGTAAGAGCTTGTGTGTGGATACGGGAATGCAATAGAAAGAAGTTAAAAAAAGATGAAAACAGAAAACCCTTGTGTGACAAACAGTGAGATTAGCGGCTGAGACGAACACTTGTTGCTCTCGAGATCCACACTGATGAAACACGTCTCCTGCGAGAGCGGAGCGATTGATCCGGCTGCCTACTTTAATTAAAGCTTTATTTGTGTGTGTGTGTGTGTGTGTGTGTGTGTGTTTGGTACCTGAAGACGGTGTCATCGGCGCAGCCACGAGGCCGTTGACGTTGAAAGCTGCCATTTGCTGCATCTGAGCGGCGGCGAGGGCAGTCATGGGGTTCAGATACGAGCCCTGAGACGCTGCCATGAGCGCCGCCTGCTGCTGCATGACCTGCTGCACACACACACACACACACACACACACACACACACACACACACACACACACACACACACACACACACACACACACACACTTATACTACAAATATCTAGCATTCGAAAAAATCTTGGGTTATTTTTTTCAGTGTTTGGGTAGTTACGTCTGACCCAGGATCTGGGTAACACAAAAACTACCCAAACACTGGGTTGTTACGTCTGACCCAGGATCTGGGTAACACAAAAACTACCCAAACACTGGGTTGTTACGTCTGACCCAGGATCTGGGTAACACAAAAACTACCCAAACACTGGGTTGTTACGTCTGACCCAGGATCTGGGTAACACAAAAACTACCCAAACACTGGGTTGTTACGTCTGACCCAGGATCTGGGTAACACAAAACTACCCAAACACTGGGTTGTTACGTCTGACCCAGGATCTGGGTAACACAAAAACTACCCAAACACTGGGTTGTTGCGTCTGACCCAGGATCTGGGTAACACAAAAACTACCCAAACACTTTAAGTTACCCAGATCCTTTGTGTTACCCAGATCCTGGGTCAGATATAACAACCCAGGGGTTGAGTTATGTACTGCAGGCTTGTAGCATAATCTTCAGGAGAGAGCAGTGCAGCTCCGTCAAATTGGTGCATGTCTTCGGTAAAATACAGGTTTTTGTACATTTTATTATTTTCGGTCCTATATTTACCCAGCACTTGGGTTGAAAACAACCCAATTGTTTTTTTTTTACCCCGTGTATTTTTAGAGTTTGGAAACTTGTTTCTGGCATGTAAATTGTTGGTAATCTCTGTGTGTGAGACTCACAGCGTGTGTGTACGCTCCGTACGCTCCAAACTGGATGGTCATGGGACTGAAGATGCCGAGCTGACCCGCCATCTGATGCATCCTGCGCAGGGTTCGTTCCTTATCAGTGTCTGCGAACTTCACCACCAGACTGGAGGACGCGCCCTGAACACACAAACGCACACACACACACACGCGCGCGCACACATAAGAGAGAAAGAGAGAGAGAGAGAGAGAGAGAGAGAGAGAGAGAGAGAGAGAGAGAGAGAGAGAGAGAGAGAGAGAGAGATGATGATGGTTATGAAAGCCACGACTACATCACAATGTATTACTGATTACGAGGTCAGAAAATAAAGAGAAAATCACAGATCATCACTCAGACAGAGAGAACTTTAACCTTTGACCCTGACCAAGACTTTCACTCTTCAACTATGAGACTGCGCCACAGAATATGAATTACTGCAAGTTTAAAACTTTGCATGGAAGTTTGTCTCTGCCGTGGATAAAAGAAAGAAAGGGCATCTTATCTCACGATTCTGACTTTTCCTTGCAGTTGTGAGTTTATATCATAATTTGGACTTTATCATCACAGTTCCGATTTTATCTTTCATAATTTGGACTTCATTATTGGAATTCGACTTTATTTCTCACAATTCAGAGTTTAGATGTCACAATTCTGACTATTTTGTGCAATTCTGAGGTTATTTCTCACAATTCCGAGTTATTTTGACTTTTTTTTTGTTGAGAAATAAAGTCAGTACTGCAATTTATAAAGTCCCAATTGTGATATAAACTCGCAATTCTGAGAAAGAATAATGATATTAGTAATATATAAAAATATGTCACAGAATCTTAAAGGGGTGGTATAATGCCCTTTTCACAAGATAAAATAAGTCTCTGATGTCCCCAGAGTGTGTGTGTGAAGTTTTAGCTCAAAATACCCCACAGATATTTTTATATATCATGTTAAAATCGTCACTTTTTGAGGGTGAGCAAAAACACACCGTTTTGTGTCTGTCCCTTTAAATGCAAATGAGCTGCAGCTCCCGGCACAGGGGGCGGAGCTACAAGAGCTTGTGTCCTTTTACCTCACACACACACACACACACGCACTGAACATTTCAAAAACTTTTAGGCTTTTATGTTCAAACCGGAGTCAGACAATGATGGAGAGACTCAAGAAGAAGTGACACATGTAGAAGAACAGGACATTTCTGAATGGTTAGTTGATGAATTTATGAAGCTTATGTGTAGTTATCTTCTAGTCATTGATTAGCATATTCTGTCTTGATAATCTATAAATCGTGTTCCGGGGGCGGGGTTTATGTAAATTCTAGGGTTGGTGATGTCACTAACCCGGGAAGAATGTCGTGTAGTTCCTACCAGCCGTTTGTTGTAGTCCTTAAAAAACTATTTCTTTAAAAGCAAATATCTCCCTTTACTCTGAACTTTGAGCGTTGTAACTTTGCAGATGTTGTTTATGATCAAACAGCAACATTACACACTAACTAAAGCTAGAAAAGTCAAATCATAATCAACCACCCCTTTAAGAAGCTCGTTCCCCATCCTGTAGTTGTGGGCCGGTTGTGTCCAGGTGACAGCAGGTGTTTCTGTCGTTCCGTGAGAAAAGGACATTTTCTTCCACATTCCCGCAAACAAACACAATAATGATGTGCGGAAGCGAGCGCTGCTGTATCTGCTATGAAATGCATTTTCTGAATTTGATAAGCTGTCATCTCCGACAGTCCCGGCCGAGGCTTTCGTCACGGGTTCAGAAAACTAATCTCATTTGAGGAGAGCGTTTGACTTCAGACGAGCGGCGGGATTAGATTTCACACGGGCCGCAGAGATTTGCATAGGAAAGAAATCAAAAACAATAACTGAAAATATAATTGCAGAATTGGACAGAATGGAACTGACAAAAGTGACAGAAACACATTCAGATTTTACCAGAAGGAGAACAAAAGTATTGACCTTTACAACATATTCTTCTTTGAGGACAAAACTGCCTTTTTGTGTTTAAGGAGAACATGTCGTCCCCTTGGAATTATAAGGTTCTATCTGCATTCTGACTGGTTTTGAGATATTGAAAACTGTATATACATTTTTTTTCAATGTATTATGCCATACTTTATACAGTATTGAAGTAAAATATAAAAATACATACAAAATTTATATAAAACATATTATAATACTAGTACAATTGCATAACTTAAAATAAAAGCAGTACAGAACCGTATAAACCCTACAGTTATAATAAATGTTATTGTTTGCTTTTTATTAGATTACAATGAGACATTGAAGGAATTTGTTTTATTGTCATGAAAATAATGCAAAATATAATGTCTTATTGTTTGAGGTGAAATGCAATGTGCACACACTGTAGAAATTATATGATCAATAAGTTATGGCAACATATGTTTTTACATTGCTTTAACTCACCAAAAAAGTTAAACTTTTACAAGATTCAACTCATTTTTAAAGTCAGTTTATTTTAATTTAAGTTGAAATGACTTAAACATCCAAGGTGATTGAACTTAAAAATATAAGGCAGCAACTTTATTTTTTTTTACAGTGAAGTCTTGACAAGTTTAATACACAGAAAATATCAGTTTATTTCGATGGTCCACTTTAGACAAGTAACTTTGCAACATGTCAGCTGACTCTCAACAAAGCATTAGTGGGGTTCGGGTTAGGAGAACAAGTTGACATGTAAATGCAACGTTACTTATAATCAGAAGAATATCTGTTGAGGAGCATCAAAATAAAGAGTATTTAAGCAGACAGTCGATTATTGAAAGGGGCCGTTGATTATGATTTGACTTTTCTAACTGTAGTTAGTGTGTAATGTTGCTGTTTGATCATAAACAACATCTGCAAAGTTACAACGCTCAAAGTTCAGAGTAAAGGGAGATATTTGCTTTTAAAGAAATAGTTTTTTAAGGACTACAACAAACGGCTGGTAGGAACTACACGACATTCCTCCCGGGTTAGTGACATCACCAACCCTAGAATTTACATAAACCCCGCCCCCGGAACACGATTTATAGATTATCATGACAGAATATGTTAATCAATGACTAGAAGATAACTACACATAAGCTTCATAAATTCATCAACTAATCATTCAGAAATGTCCTGTTCTTCTACATGTGTCACTTCTTCTCGAGTCTCTCCATCATTGTCTGACTCCGGTTTGAACATAAAAGGCTAAAAGTTTCTAAGATTTTCATGTGTGTGTGTGTGTGTGTATGTGTGTGTGTGTGTGTGTGTGTGTGTGTGTGTGTGTGTGTGTGTGTGTGTGTGAGGTAAAAGGACATGCGCTCTTGAAGCTCCGCCCCCTGTGCCGGGAGCAGCAGCTCATTTGCATTTAAAGGGACAGACACAAAACGGTGTGTTTTTGCTCACCCTCAAAAAGTGACGATTTTAACAAAATATATAAAAATATCTGTGGGGTATTTTGAGCTAAAACTTCACACACACACTCTGGGGACATCTTGTGAAAAGGGCATTATACCAGCCCTTTAATAGAGTATAGAGTATTTAATCGACTAATAATCTAATGACATAAGTTACTTGTAGTTGGAATGTCTAAAGTGGGCCATCGAAAACACCAAACTATCTTATACAAACTACTTTTCTCAGGCGTGAAAAAGTGAATATTTACGTGCTCAACACACACACACACACACACACACACACACACCTCAACACCTGAGATCAACACCTTCTCGAAGACAAGTGAAATTCTCAGCTTTTGAGTCTTTATTTAATTCAAATCAACATTCCTGAGGTCTGAGCAACTCAATCTTCAGGACAGCCTTTATATCGCGATCAGACGCACAACATCTGCAGATCCTCAATGAAAACAGGAACATTCATTAGCTATGTTCATGGAGTTTGCCCAGTTACCTCACTTGTGGTACAGTGCTTTAAAGTGAACATGATTATGTGAACGCCTTCATTAACTGTATAGATGCACAATTAAGTCTATCCAAAGAAGACAAAATATGCATCTCCAAATGCTCTCCAACAGGTGCAGGATCAAGTGATATTTTCACGTTTTTTCAAGTGTATAATAAATGCACAATACAGTTACTTTTAAATATTGCCAGATGTCATTTTTTCTCTCTCTCTTTATCTCAACAAAAAATAAACAAATAGATTAAAAAAAGAAATCATTCAAACACAATCATCCACTGATTCGACTACTACCCCACTGAAGCGTGCGGATGCAGATCTCTAAACACTCTCGTCTCCTTCACATCGCCGTCTGAGAGGATCTTACACTCGGCCGTAGACGAGCAGCGATGAATAAAACACTTTATAAAGCGGACTGTGTTTAAGACGGCCATGCTGAACATGCATCATGCCACTATATGGACAGATAATCAGAGATAAATCCTGTTTAGGTGAATGCATCAGTAATGTGGGACAGAACGAGATGACAGGACTCTGAGTGTGTGTGTGTGTGTGTGTGTGTGTGAGAGAGAGAGAGAGACTCACAGGCATCGTTTGTCCACCATGGAGACTGTTAATAGCAGCCTGAGCTTCAGCATGACTGGAAAACTTTACAAAAGCACAGCCTATGGGGAGAGAGAGAGAGAGAGAGAGAGAGAGAGAGAGAGAGAGAGAGAGAGAGAGAGAGAGAGAGAGAGAGAGAGAGAGAGGTTAGTTAACTAGTCATTTTAAGGTGAAAATGTAAATAATTCATTAGTATCAGTCATGCTGTCTCTGCGGTGTCAGTAGAACACACTGGTTATTGCATTTATTTCATAAACTAATATGGCAATATTTTAGGCAAAGGAAAAGTCACTATACAATAATGTACAGATTTGGGGTCAGTAAGAGTTTTTTTTTTTTAAAGCTCATTTTTTTATAATGAGTAAGAGATAAATGAAGCCGCTTTGGTGATTCCACTGGAAGTGCAGCGTGTGCTGGTGTGTGCTGGTTTCGTGACGTCCTACAGAGAGCTAGAGCCTTACTACGGTAATACACGTCGAGACGGACTCAAAACCTTCACATTCACATTAATAACTATAACATAACCTTTAAAAAAAAAATATATATATATGTATATATATTGTTTGTGAAGTCAAGCCAATATACACACACTACATTTAAAGTATTTTAAAAATATTCATTATATTTTTAAATGCATCCATTGTATATATATATATATATATATATATATATATATAATACGCATATATAACAAATTTAATTTAATATATATTCTTTAAATATGCATTACATTTAAATGCACATAATATATATTATCATTTTTACTATATATAAAAAATATAAATGAGATATTTATATATACATATGCTGTATATATATATATATATGTGTGTGTGTGTGTGTGTGTGTGTGTGTGTGTGTGTGTGTGTGTGCGTGTGCGTGCGTTAACAAAACTAAAAAAAAAAAAAAACATTTATTAAGTTTTCCCAAGTGAGACGTGCCCAAATTTACTGTTGAATGAATGCTAAGTGAACCCACACCCACACACACACACACACTCACACACACACACACAGAAAAGCAGAGAGGCCGGAGGAATAATCGGTGTGTGAAGAAGAGACGCTGTGATACGATCTCCTGCATCTCATTTTGAGCATTCGCTGGTTCCTCTGAACACTTTAACCTTTCCTCAGAGAGTCACCGGAGCCGCCGAGGGACACACGGCACAAACATCCATCTAACAAACCCTGCCATCATCAAACCAGCGTGACCCGTCCGCTCCAGAGCCACAGAACCACTGCCAGCTCCCGCAAACAAGACGGAGAGAGCGACGCGGCTCGACGACACAGAACACACTTCAGAAGACCAGAAAAGCTTCAGACATGACAAGCACACTTTGAGGATTTAAAATCTGATGGTTAGGGGAAAATACTTCATAAAAGCCTTTTTGATTTGAGGAGAAACATTTGGACACGCATTCATGGGATACTAGCGCTGGTAAAGCTCCATTATTCAGGACACAAATCCAGACAAACTAGAAGTGAAACACACAAGAAACATCATTTAAACAGGTCATAATACCATAAAATACATCTTTTTAATATCTTAAATGTATCACCCAGAACACAATGAGATTAAACGTTTCTCATGAGAAAAAGAAACCCAGTAATCTCATGTGTAGATCTAGATATTCACAAAAAAAATCTCTGTATGTTAAACTACTGTCACCAACTGCCAAAATAATGTCCGTATCCAAGCAAGCTTCAAACATTCCATCCATCAATCAAACCCTGTTAGCTCCGCCCCAAACTCACGTGATTGGCTGAGTCAGAAGTCGGCAGGTCATGCCACTCAAACTAACAGTTCAAAGTTTCAGGAAGTCAAAAATGTAATATTACAAACTTTAAAATGTGTGGTTGATGTCACTTTAGGTTCAGGTTGTATACAGCAAATTTGCATTTCTGTAAGGGTTTCAATGAATTCCCTTAGAAAACCTATAGTATTCACTCGATGCACCATATATGCAAAAATAGTAATATGATACTTCAAAACATGCACAGATAGAGAAATAAGAGATCAGTGAAATTAATAAGAGAGATTTATAGGTTTGTTGTAGATACTCAAAGTTAAAAGACATGCCAGCAAATGTAATCCACTTATTCAATAATATAATATACAGTAAAATATAATTTATTCCTGTGATCAAAGCTGTATTTTCAGCATCATTACTCCAGTCTTCAGTGTCACATGATCCTTCAGAAATCAGTATAATATGATGATCTGATGCTCAAGACACATTTATGATTATTATCAGTGTTAAAAACAGCTTCATATTTTAGTGGAAACTGTGATGCATTTTATTTTTCAGGATTCTTTGATGAATGAAGAACTGCATTTATTTGAAATATAATCTTTTGTAACATTATAAATGTCTTCACTGTCACTTTTGATGAATAAAAGTATTAATTTCGTAAAAAAAAAAAAAACAATCTTACTGATTCCAAACGTTTGAAGTGTTGGTTGTTGATTGAAGAACTGATTTTAACTGTTAAATTTTTTTATTTGTTATTGAATAATTTATTCAAGAGTCAAGAGTCAGAAAGATGTGATGATTTGTTTGTGTAAATATGACTCATCTTGTGTATGATTGAACTTTTCCTGATGGTCGTGTTAAAAAAATTGCAATATCGAATCGCAATACTTGTAGAATCGCAATTCTTAAAAAAAAAAAAAATCGCAATACATATCGTAACTGCACCCACGTATCGAATCGAGAGATAGGTGTATCGTCCCAGCCCTAGTGGACCCGCGGCTGGTGTTTCCAAAACATCAGGATAATAATGTTCACTTCACCAACAGAAGGGCTGACTCATATGTAAACCTCCTCAAGAGCCAGTATTGTGTGTTTGCTCCATGAGAAGGAGCGTCTGAAGGAATGAGAGAGTAAGAGGCAGAGAGTTGTGTGGGTGCTGACCCTTACTGGCCCCATCAGGCCCCCGTAGAACGGTGCACTCCTCTATCTGCCCCAGCGACTCAAACAGACGCCGGACGTCGTCTTCGCTCTGCTGTTTTCCCAACATGCCCACAAACAGCTTCCGGTCTTCTGAGAGAGAGACAGAGAGAGACACAAATTACCTCACATTCGCTCATACACTAGTGTTGTCTAAAGTACCGACTTCGGTACCAAATTTAAATAATGTGACGCTTTGAGCGCTGCTGAGCGGAATCGTAAACACCTCTGATTGGCCGTTGTGTTCACGTGCTCATTGGATATGTCTCTGATTGGCTACAATGATCAACACACGGAAGCGTTTGAAAGCACAAGTATGCGTCTATCAGCGGACCGGTCCTGCTTTCAAACGCGACAAATAATGTGTCTGTCCACACTAGACGCGACTGCGAGAAAAAAGTTTATAGTTGGGATCTAAACAGACACTGATGTCTACGGTAGTGATCAAAATAGGGTAAATCACCTTTTAAAAGTAACTTAGCGCTTCAAATAACGATTATATCGATTATCATTAAACCAGTAGGTGGCAACAAATGACTGTTAAAAATGCATCTGTCATTGAATCATTCATTCAAAAGATTCGCTTCAGAAACGCTGATTCATCCAGTAATGAAACAAGTGAAGTATTGAGGTGAGTCATTAAATCATTCATTCAAAAGATTCGCTTCAGAAACGCTGATTCATCCAGTAATGAAACAAGTTAAGTATTGAGGTGAGTCATTAAATCATTCATTCAAAAGATTTGCTTCAGAAATGCTGATTCATCCAGTAATGAAACAAGTGAAGTATTTAGGTGAGCGAGTCACTGAATCATTCACTTAAAAGATTTGTTCAAAAATGCTGTTTCATTCATAATGAATCAAGTGAAGTCTTTATGAGTGAGTCATTGAGTCATTCATTCAAAAGATTCGCTTCAGAAATGCTGATTCATCCAGTAATGAAACAAGTGAAGTATTAAGGTGAGTCATTGAATCATTCACTCAAAAGATTTGTTCAAAAAAAGTTAAGTCTTTATGAGTGAGTCATTGAATCTTTAAAAAAAAAAAATAATTTAGATTACTTAAAGCTGTAGTCCGTCGTTTTTCCTCTTTGTCGCCATCTCTGTTCGAAATCTGCAATTGCAGTTATTCGCGGAATTATTAACTGTGCGTGGGTAGTAAATCGCATTGAAACAGCGCGGATGAACACAATGTATTGAGGAGAACTTGTCGCTGCCGCGTCGCTGTGGATACTGTACTGTCATCAGCAATCTCAGAGTATACTTTTTGAAAGTGTATAAACCAATATTAGAATTTTCATCGGTAAATGTCATCTGAACAAGTAAGTAACATTCCCTTTTGTTCTGACCAAATTCGGGGGGTGGGGGGGAAGCATTGCAGCTATATCATGCTGATTCAATCTAACGATTGCTTATAATATCACGTCAAAACGTGAAAAATATATTTTGTTCTCAAATTATTAATGTTAACTACATCATTATTGCGTGACTACATTTAATGTGTATTAGGGCTACCCGTAGTTCAGTTTTCATTTCTGTGCAGTATAAATTCTAATTGTCATACCAACAAATTAATGTTCCTTATAACTGTTCCTCTTTGAAATAAAAAAACACACGTATGTGTAATAAAATGCTTATTTAAAACTGTAATATAATCAAATTTTATTCACATACATTCTGCACCCCTTCAAAACACGGAGTTCACGCCACCTTTCAAAAGCCCTGCCGATGTTTATCCTTGTTTTACCATGGGCTCGGTTCGGTTGCAGTCTCTTTTTTTCTGTAGCCACTGTGAAGTCCGAAGTCTTTTGGGTTTTACAACTGGTGATTGTCGCTTTAAACTTTCGTGATCCGCCATACCAAGTGCTAAGCTAAATCTCCACCTCCATCATCCACACACGCTATATAGCCGACTATGTAATGACGCAAAGACATGCTCGAAATTCCCGCGGAAATCCACCAGTACCACTGGAATTAAAATCATTATTACAAGCTTACCGTTTTGAATCGAGGTAAGGCAAGCAGATCGTTTTGAACACTGGCTGGTTAAGTTTTTTTTCAAAAATGTCTTTTTTTATATTTTTAAACACAAAAAAGTGCCGGACTGCAGCTTTAAACATTTTAAATAAACTGCAGCAATTAATCGTGCACCTCTAGTTGAGACAAGAAAAAAATCTGTCCATGGGGTCAAAAAAATAAACTATATAGGTCTCATTTGTTAACATTAGTAAATGTTAGATAATAAAAATATATTTTTTGAAGTCAAGGAACGTACGCCAGCACAACACAGTTCCAGACATTACAGATCGTACACGTTCCTATCCATTACACAAGTCTGTTTTTACTGTACTTTCCTGTTTAATTGAATGTTCGTCCACTAGAAGCACTTCAGCTCTGTGTTAATATCATAATCCTTAGATTATGGAGAGCGTATAATCAATATTTCATGCCCTGTTAACTGTATTTTATGGTTTTGTCAGATCTTTTTGACACTGAACTCAGTAAGAAATTGCTGAAGAAATCAAAAAATCCAAAAGGAAGAGAAAGCTCACAAGTGTGAAGGAGGAAAATAAGCCGCTGTCGCATGTGATGGCTCTGAAATGCTGTACACAAGCACATTACTGAGTGTCTTTCCGATTGAGAACTGTTATTTGAAGATGTCGAGCTTCATTCGCTCATCTAAACACCTGTATCCCCTCATTCATCATTCCCTCATCTCTTCAGGCTGACAGCTTGTATTCCCTCCTCGAGTCTTACATAAGCTGTTTAATGGAGATTTGTGCTGTATGAGCCCAGACTCCTCATCTGTCTTCTGTACTGTACCAGAGCTTTACATTATGCATACGAGCCTTCAGAGAGCGGTGGGATACGACACTCATCCTAAGAGGAAGAGACCAGAGACCGCGACACACTTATTCCACACTATACAACTGATACGGCTGAGATTTAGCCGAGAATCGGCTGAGACACAACTGAGATTTAGCTGAGATACAACTGAGATTTAGCTGAGATACAGCCGAGATACAACTGAGATTTAGCCGAGATACAACTGAGATTTAGCTGAGATACAACTGAGATTTAGCTGAGATACAACTGAGATTTAGCTGAGATACAACTGAGATTTAGCTGAGATACAACTGAGATTTAGCCGAGATACAACGGAGATTTAGCTGAGATACAAATGAGATTTAGCTGAGACACAACTGAGATTTAGCTGAGACACAACTGAGATTTAGCCGAGACACAACTGAGATTTAGCCGAGACACAACTGAGATTTAGCTGAGACACAACTGAGATTTAGCTGAGACACAACTGAGATTTAGCTGAGATACAACTGAGATTTAGCTGAGACACAACTGAGATTTAGCTGAGACACAACTGAGATTTAGCCGAGAATCGGCTGAGACACAACTGAGATTTAGCCGAGACACAACTGAGATTTAGCCGAGACACAACTGAGATTTAGCCGAGATACAACGGAGATTTAGCTGAGACACAACTGAGATTTAGCTGAGATACAACTGAGATTTAGCTGAGATACAACTGAGATTTAGCCGAGATACAACTGAGATTTAGCTGAGATACAACTGAGATTTAGCTGAGATACAACTGAGATTTAGCTGAGATACAACTGAGATTTAGCTGAGACACAACTGAGATTTAGCTGAGATACAACTGAGATTTAGCCGAGATACAACTGAGATTTAGCCGAGATACAACTGAGATTTAGCTGAGATACAACTGAGATTTAGCTGAGATACAACTGAGATTTAGCTGAGATACAACTGAGATTTAGCCGAGATACAACTGAGATTTAGCTGAGACACAACTGAGATTTAGCTGAGATACAACTGAGATTTAGCTGAGACACAACTGAGATTTAGCTGAGATACAACTGAGATTTAGCTGAGACACAACTGAGATTTAGCTGAGATACAACTGAGATTTAGCTGAGATACAACTGAGATTTAGCTGAGACACAACTGAGATTTAGCCGAGATACAACTGAGATTTAGCTGAGATACAACTGAGATTTAGCTGAGATACAACTGAGATTTAGCTGAGATACAACTGAGATTTAGCCGAGATACAACTGAGATTTAGCTGAGATAAAACTGAGATTTAGCTGAGATACAACGGAGATTTAGCCGAGATAAAACGGAGATTTAGCTGAGACACAACTGAGATTTAGCCGAGATACAACGGAGATTTAGCTGAGATACAACGGAGATTTAGCTGAGATACAACTGAGATTTAGCTGAGACACAACTGAGAGATTTAGCCGAGATACAACGGAGATTTAGGCGAGATACAACTGAGATTTAGCTGAGACACAACTGAGATTTAGCCGAGATACAACTGAGATTTAGCTGAGATACAACGGAGATTTAGCTGAGATACAACTGAGATTTAGCCGAGATACAACTGAGATTTAGCTGAGATACAACGGAGATTTAGCTGAGATACAAATGAGATTTAGCTGAGACACAACTGAGATTTAGCTGAGACACAACTGAGATTTAGCCGAGACACAACTGAGATTTAGCTGAGACACAACTGAGATTTAGCTGAGATACAACTGAGATTTAGCTGAGACACAACTGAGATTTAGCTGAGACACAACTGAGATTTAGCCGAGAATCGGCTGAGACACAACTGAGATTTAGCCGAGACACAACTGAGATTTAGCCGAGACACAACTGAGATTTAGCCGAGATACAACGGAGATTTAGCTGAGACACAACTGAGATTTAGCTGAGATACAACTGAGATTTAGCTGAGATACAACTGAGATTTAGCCGAGATACAACTGAGATTTAGCTGAGATACAACTGAGATTTAGCTGAGATACAACTGAGATTTAGCTGAGATACAACTGAGATTTAGCTGAGACACAACTGAGATTTAGCTGAGATACAACTGAGATTTAGCCGAGATACAACTGAGATTTAGCCGAGATACAACTGAGATTTAGCTGAGATACAACTGAGATTTAGCTGAGACACAACTGAGATTTAGCTGAGATACAACTGAGATTTAGCTGAGACACAACTGAGATTTAGCCGAGATACAACTGAGATTTAGCTGAGATACAACTGAGATTTAGCCGAGATACAACTGAGATTTAGCTGAGATACAACTGAGATTTAGCCGAGATACAACTGAGATTTAGCTGAGATACAACGGAGATTTAGCCGAGATAAAACGGAGATTTAGCCGAGATACAACTGAGATTTAGCCGAGATACAACAGAGATTTAGCTGAGACACAACTGAGATTTAGCCGAGATACAACGGAGATTTAGCTGAGATACAACTGAGATTTAGCTGAGATACAACTGAGATTTAGCTGAGATACAACGGAGATTTAGCTGAGATACAACTGAGATTTAGCTGAGACACAACTGAGATTTAGCCGAGACACAACTGAGATTTAGCCGAGATACAACGGAGATTTAGCCGAGATACAACGGAGATTTAGCCGAGATACAACGGAGATTTAGCTGAGATACAACGGAGATTTAGCCGAGATACAACGGAGATTTAGCCGAGATACAACGGAGATTTAGCCGAGATACAACAGAGATTTAGCCGAGATACAACTGAGATTTAGCTGAGATACAACTGAGATTTAGCTGAGATACGGCTGAGATTTAGCTGAGATACAACTGAGATTTAGCCGAGATACAACTGAGATTTAGCTGAGATACAACTGAGATTTAGCCGAGATACAACTGAGATTTAGCCGAGACACAACTGAGATTTAGCCGAGATACAACTGAGATTTAGCCGAGATACAACTGAGATTTAGCCGAGATACAACTGAGATTTAGCTGAGACACAACTGAGATTTAGCCGAGATACAACTGAGATTTAGCTGAGATACAACGGAGATTTAGCTGAGATACAACTGAGATTTAGCTGAGATACAACGGAGATTTAGCTGAGATACAACTGAGATTTAGCCGAGATACAACTGAGATTTAGCTGAGACACAACTGAGATTTAGCCGAGATACAACTGAGATTTAGCTGAGATACAACGGAGATTTAGCCGAGATACAACTGAGATTTAGCTGAGATACAACGGAGATTTAGCCGAGATACAACTGAGATTTAGCCGAGATACAACGGAGATTTAGCCGAGATACAACGGAGATTTAGCCGAGATACAACGGAGATTTAGCTGAGATACAACTGAGATTTAGCCGAGATACAACTGAGATTTAGCCGAGATACAACGGAGATTTAGCCGAGATACAACTGAGATTTAGCCGAGATACAACGGAGATTTAGCTGAGATACAACGGAGATTTAGCCGAGATACAACTGAGATTTAGCCGAGATACAACGGAGATTTAGCTGAGATACAACGGAGATTTAGCCGAGATACAACGGAGATTTAGCCGAGATACAACGGAGATTTAGCCGAGATACAACTGAGATTTAGCTGAGATACGGCTGATATTTAGTCTTGTTCCTGGTAGAGCTAAGAGTCGTCATTAAACAGCTCATAAGACATTAACAATTTCAATTAATTTCAAATGCAAAGGGCTTAGCCAATCACAACAGACTTTTATACAGAGAGAAACTCTTAAAGGCACAGAAGCACAAACAGCCTGTGAGAAGGACCAGAAAAGGTTGAATTGATATAATGGACCTCGAGGGGAGAATGGAAAACGAGCAAGACGGTGGCTGGCCGTACACTGGACTACAGAAGTCTATCAAAACATTTTATTTTATTTTATGGATTGCATAGTGCAAAGTGAATTAAAATCAGGTGAACAGGAGCACACGTTTCTGCACAGTGCTATCTCCAGTGCTCACTCGGCAACAAACACTCACCCTTTTCTTGATAAATAAGCAATTAGGGATCATCAGCTGACATTAATTATCACAAGTACAACTCGAACCACAGGAGGAGCTCCAAGAGAGTCCGATAATTGGCACGCATGACACAATATTACAGGCATTCAATTATAGCAAAAAACAAACCAATGTATATAAACAATGCATAAAAGACAAAAATCACACAATTTTTTTAAATATACATCCCAAAGAAGGGGGGGGGGGGGGGGCATACAAAAAACAGAAAAGTTCTTCATTAATTTAATTAAATGCTTTTAAAGTCTAATACAGCAGTGTTACATCATGAATATATGTTTATTAAATGTTTAAACCAGCGTAAGTCAGCTGATCGCAGTAAAGTCCTGTCTGTCTCTCATTATCTGTGTGTGTGTGTGTGTGTGTGTGTGTGTGTGTGTGTGTGTGTGCTCTAGGGGCCCGGGGCTCCGCACACATTAGGGGCCACTCGTGTCAGCTTTACAAGCCTAATTAACGAGCCATAAGCGCAATAATGAACGTTTCCGACATGTTAGTCTACGCTGAGAGAAAATGAAATCACCCTCAGAGGATGCTGGAGGTTCCTGGAGCGTTCCTCAGGGATGGACGGGAGAGAAATTGAATTTACAGTGCGTTATCTTTTCATTCCCGGACCTATGAGTTATATTCACCCTCTCTGCATCCGCGGCGCTCTCTCACACACACACACACACACACACACACACACACACACACACACACACACACACACACACACACACGAGATGTATCACGATTAATTAGTGTTCACGCCTGAACTCAGGTGCACTTTAGAGATCCTCAGGCCGACGTAATGACGGTCTAAAGAGGCTTTCAGAGACACGATGTCATCCATTACATCATCAATATATCTGCAGATCTGAGGAATGATGATCTGAAGAAGAAGAAAGAAGAAAAAAAAAAAGAAAAAAAAATGATCTAGAACAAGGGGATTATTAGCAATAACAGCCAAACAACTATTAGTGGTGAGAAATTAAACATGCTATTATAGTTCTTTGTGAAGCATTATTACCATGAATGCAATGTTTACACTTTTTCCAGGTTAAAGACACAAGCGAAAAGTGTAAATATTGCATTTTATTCAAATTGACGGAGGAGACAAAATCATTTTGAATCATTGAACCTGGAAGACGTCCAGATAACGTCTGTGAACAAGATCTGTAAGATTCCTGTAACGTTCAAAGTTTCTGTCCTTTAATAATGTTCTCAAATCTTCATAGAATGTTTTTTTCTGAAATGTGTCAGTTGGATATTCGTCTGACGCTTTTTAAATGTAACAACTTGTTTCTGAATGTTCAGAGAACATTCAAAAGTAACATTCTCATAATGTTTGCAGAATGATCAAATGGAATTTTCCATTAACGTTCAAACAACTGGACATTTTGAACATTCAGAAATTACTTAATGAAATATTCTTAGAACACATTATTGTTATCTGGGACTTTATTAGTTCTATAAATGATCAAACTCATAATCTCTCAGCAAAAGCTCACTGAACTGTCACACATGGAGTGCATTAAACAAGTTACGTTACATTAAACCATATGATTGAAAAATAAATGAAACCCAGATATAGAACTGAGATCTGAAAGTTTGCTGGTCCTTCGAGAGTCAAATAATGACTTTAATCTGGTCGTGTCACATCACCGTCTTTCAGAGGAAAGAGCTGTCAGTGTCCACCAGATGAAGAGAGGAAGAAGAGAGAGAGAAGAGAGGAAGAAGAGAGGAAGAAGAGAGAGAGACGAGAGGAAGAAGAGAGGAAGAAGAGAGAGAGAAGAGAGGAAGAAGAGAGAGACGAGAGGAAGAAGAGAGAGACGAGAGGAAGAAGAGAGAGACGAGAGGAAGAAGAGAGAGAGAAGAGAGGAAGAAGAGAGAGAGAAGAGAGGAAGAAGAGAGAGACGAGAGGAAGAAGAGAGAGAGAAGAGGAAGAAGAGAGAGACGAGAGGAAGAAAAGAGGAAGAAGAGAGAGAGAAGAGAGGAAGAAGAGAGAGAGAAGAGAGGAAGAAGAGAGGAAGAAGAGAGAGACGAGAGGAAGAAAAGAGGAAGAAGAGAGAGAGAAGAGAGGAAGAAGAGAGAGAGAAGAGAGGAAGAAGAGAGAGACGAGAGGAAGAAAAGAGGAAGAAGAGAGAGAGAAGAGAGGAAGAAGAGAGAGAGAAGAGAGGAAGAAGAGAGGAAGAAGAGAGAGACGAGAGGAAGAAAAGAGGAAGAAGAGAGAGAGAAGAGAGGAAGAAGAGAGAGAGAAGAGAGGAAGAAGAGAGAGACGAGAGGAAGAAAAGAGGAAGAAGAGAGAGAGAAGAGAGGAAGAAGAGAGAGAGAAGAGAGGAAGAAGAGAGAGACGAGAGGAAGAAAAGAGGAAGAAGAGAGAGAGAAGAGAGGAAGAAGAGAGGAAGAAAAGAGAGAGACGTGTGTGTGTGTGTGTGTGTGTGTGTGTGTGTGTGTGTGATTAATATTACCTAAGATTAATGAATACTGTAAGTATTGTTCATTCTTAGTTCATGTTCACTAAGGTAGTAAACTAATGTTAGCTAATGAACATTACTGTAAAGTGTCACCAATTAAACTTGATTTTCTAAACAAAGAGACGTGTTGTCAGTTTATTTATTGCTGATTATATAAAGTTGATGTAAAGTGACTAAAGAGACAGAAGCTTTAGCTTTACAGATCCGTCCACAGATACAAAGATAAAACATGTCCAGGATTCACTTTTGAAACTGTTGATGACGTGAGTGAATGCGGATCTGTCAGATCGGGACGAGCTCGGAAAACATTGAAAATATTCATTAATAATATTAATCACTCGTGCTGGAATGAGATCCGCCTCTCGACACACAGGAGGAGAACCACACGAGACTCGAGACACACACACATCATGAGACACACGCACATCACGAGGCACACACACTCGAGACACACACACTCGGGACACACACATCACGAGACACACACACACACACACCAGGGTGGGAAATTAGCACCCGCCACCCGCCAAGGGCGGGTACTTTTTCAAAGTGGCGGGTCACTTTGCCGTGTATACCAGCCACAGTGGCGGGTGGATTATAATAATGCTGCGTTCGCACCAAAAGCGCGCGTAAACGCGTCTTTACATTGACTTAACATTGAATGTATTAAGTAGTAACCAATAAACACATGCTGCGAGTGATTTCATTGTACGGATTGGACAGCCTTTGTCAAAGAATGCGGTTGCTAAGTAACAATAATACACTTTTATCGAGTAACTCTTTTGATTGGTTTTCAGCGCTGTGTGTCACGGCGCTGAAGAGACCGTTATACTGTATAACTTATACACATAGCTAAGCTGAGAATAAAAAAGTGTATATATATAGCTGAGCTGGTGCAGAAGAAAGGGAATTTTTTTTTTTTAATCTGGCGACATATTCCCTGGTGTTAGGAGGCCCGCAGCGGAGTCAGCAGTTATAAATGAACAACTACAAACTGAGGGCGAAGTAAAGAAAACGAAAAGGTAACGTTACTTTTCGAACAAGTGGCGCATTGATGACCAAGGGAAACGTTATCCTATCTTCCCGACGACCAGTCTATGCACTGCACTTGAAATGGGAAAGTGTCGGTTTAATCCGCTGTGGCCACAAATGCCAGAATTCAATAATTTAAACCCCAAATCAGAGCTTTTCTGTTAAAAGAATATGTTTTCTACACTGTCTTTTCAATAGTATCTGGCAATGCGCGCGCGCTCTCTCTACACTGCTGAAGCGCGGATGATCTGAAAACACAGACAAGCTGGCGATCTTTATTTGAGATTTTCTACTTAAATTAAAGTGTCATTCAGTCGGTCTGTGTTCTGTCACGAGCCGCTTGCGCTGTTTGTGCGACTAAATCTGCGATCAAAATGCAGGCTGATATCCAGCAGTGTTTTTAATGTTGATCATATATGAACAAGAATGCAATGTTTCCCGAATATCCACACGATTTCAAATGTGACATTGATTGTATACAACAGTAAAAAAAAGGGTCACATTAAGTGATGTACTGCATAAAACAGTATAGTCAGGCTTATTGCTCTATTTTGCAACGAAATCTGTGGCTTTGAACGAATCGTGTAATTCAATGAATGAATGACTCGATGACCGCCACCTACTGGCTATTTAAATGTAATATTTTTATTAATATTTTTTAACATTGCATATTTATTGAACATTGTTTTATTTAAAGCATTATTTATTTTTAAAAGGTATTATAAAGGTTAAAAAATAAATGGAAAAATGTATTAAAGGGGGCAAATATTGTCTCTTAATGGAAAAGGTGTGACTGCAGTCTAAGTGGAAGAGAGGGGGTACCAGGGGGTACGGCACTCAAAAACATTGGAGAACCACGGAACTTAGGAAAAGGGATATGTAGAATTGCACAAGTGCTACTGCTAAAAGAGTGCAATGTAAATAATTTCTCATAAGCTTAATTGAATGGCCTAGAGACAATAATTGTGACATTTTTCTGTCTAAAGACTACATATAAAATAGCTATCTAAAGTAACTGCAGTTTACTAAAAGTAATGCCTTAAAGTTTGCATTCATAAGCATTTTCGTCTGAAGTTGAAGACTAAGACTGAATCAAAAATGGTTGCCAAAATGAACACTGGCCTACACACACCAAGCGCACTACAACGCTGTTGCGTATGTATTAAATATGACTGATAATTTAAATAAAATGTTTTATTTAATTCAACTAGCCTACATAGTAGCCTACATAATTATTTTCCAGGGTTTAAAATTTATACAGATTTGATATTTTCCCCTCATACTTATGTTGGAATGGGTACGAAGTTGGCATTGAATTTCATTTGAAATGGTATTAAAAAGGTCTTAAAAAGCCTTGAATTTAAGCTGGAGGATCCTGGGGGTACCCTGAAATAAATAAAAAAACGTATTGAAGCAATTTCTTTCTTGCAATTTGAATTCCAGAAAAAGTGGCTGGTAAAAAATATAAGTGGCTGGTAAAATTGGGCATCCACCAGCCACTGTGGCTGGTGGACAAAAAAGTTAATTTCCCACCCTGACACACACACATCACAAGACAAGCACGCATGTTTCAAAAGCTCATCATTTTAGGTTTCAAATATTTGCCTTTGATTTCGCCTCATTAAAATTAAAACTAGCCTCATTAATTCAAATATTTAGTCAATTAAAGTCTGAATCCTGTGTAAATTTGGGAAATAAAACCGCCTGAAATAAAGCAGGGAAGTCCAAACGGTTTAACCATTTCCTCTCCCTGTAATCACTGGTTAAGATCATCCAGAAATTAAACTATTCTACTCTACTCTATTCCGTTCTATTCTATTCTACTCTATTCCACTCTATTCTATTCTACTCTATTCCACTCTATTCTATTCTACTCTATTCCACTCTATTCTATTCTACTCTATTCCATTATATTCTATCCTATTCTATTCCACTCTATTCTATTCTACTCTATTCCATTATATTCTATCCTATTCTATTCCACTGTATTCTATTTCGTTCTATTCTATTCTATTCTACTCTATTCTATTCTACTCTATTCTATTCTACTCTATTCTATTCTACTCTATTCTATTCTACTCTATTCTATTCTACTCTATTCCACTCTATTCTATTCTACTCTATTCCACTCTATTCTATTCTACTCTATTCCACTCTATTCTATTCTACTCTATTCCACTCTATTCTATTCTACTCTATTCCATTATATTCTATCCTATTCTATTCCACTGTATTCTATTTCGTTCTATTCTATTCTACTCTATTCTATTCTACTCTATTCCGTTCTATTCTACTCCACTCGATTCTATTCTGTTCTATTCCACTC
>NC_136883.1:37516250-37521250 GCF_949152265.1 Phoxinus phoxinus | reverse complement strand
GTGTGACGATGATCTCCAGAGTTATATCAACAATGAAAGAACATTGAAACGCTGAAAAAAGGTTAATAAAATACATATAAATCAATTTTAAAATTTTAACTAGATCTGTATGTAAAATAAAATGTTGAAACAAAAGTTATGATATTAATCGAAACTAAACCCAACAGTGAATCATCCTCAGTCTATCCACAAACATATAAATAAACAAATATAATCAAAATCATGCACTTTTTTGTAAAACATAATATTTTGTCTATACATATACATACATTAACACAGGATAATAACTGGCAGGATAATAGGAAATAAATATAAGGAGAAATAGACATTATCACTTTGATCATTTTTTGAAAAATATATATATATTTTTTTTTAGCAAATTGATGCATGATGATAAATTTGTGTTATTAATTATGTCTCAAACTGTGCTCAGATGCCAAAGCCTCAAAAGTCCAAAATCTTGAGCATAACCTTAGTAAACGTTGGCAGATTTATGAATAAAACACCATTTGTCAAAAATTATTCTCTGAAAACATTACAAGTAAATGTTTTGTTTTATGGATGTTTCGATGTTAAAGAGTTTTTCATCTGGACCTGATCTGGTTTAGCTGGTAAAGCTTGAGGGGTGTAGGGGGGTGTGTGTGTGTGTGTGTGTGTGTGTGTGTGTGTGTGTGTGTGTGCGTGAGACTGAGACCCGTGAGACGTTCTCTCTTTATTCTGATTGGCTCAGTCTCAGGACTCTGAACTCGTGTGATTGGTTGTAAAGCTCCAGAGCCGCGGCCCGTTAAGATCCTGAGAGTCGCGGGGCAACAGGAGTCATTAAGCAGCGCCGGTACCGGGAGTTGCTAAGCAACCGGTCAGATCGGGTCGCCAGCCTGTTGGTCTACGGGAGAATTGGCACGCGCCTTTTTTCTCTTGCACCATTTTCCACCATTTTTTTTCCATGGTGTGTTCAATGAGGTCAAGGGAAAAACTCCAATTATTCACCAGAACCCCCAAACCCCCCCGCCCCGTCCCACTTTAATGTCCTCTTTTACTCTGTTTGACAAAAAGTTTTGTGCCATCACTGAGAGCCGGCGGCCAGATACACCTCACACACACACACACACACACGGCCCACAAGAACAAACCCACTACACCGACCACACCTGAAAACAGGGAAAATGTATGTTCAATCCAAGATGTTTCTCCAGCAAAAACACCAAAGTCTGCAATCAAAAGTCAAAGATCACAATATGAACCAGAACAACTCAATATTTAAAGCAGAAACATCTGAGCTGTTAAAGAGCTGCACAACATTTTTATTGCTATTATTAAAACACGAAAACACTTTAAAAAATATAGCTGCAAGCAGCAACACGGGGCCAAGCCCAGAAAGGGCTGTAGCGCAATGCAGAGCCAGAAGAGATAAAAGAGCAGAAATAGAATATACATGAAGAACAGATATCTTCAGAAGTACAGATAGGATGAAATGAAAAATGAACAGAAGTTCTGATGAGAACAAACACAGAATGAAGAGGAAAAAACACTTATTTCCAATCCAAGAGTAAGAAAGAAATGGGCTGCAGCGCAATGCAGAGCCAGAAGGGCAAAAAGAGCAGAAATAGAATATACATGAAGAACAGATATCTTCAGAAGTACAGATAGGATGAAATCAAAATGAACAGACGTTCTGATGAGAACGAACACAGAATGAAGAAAAAAAACACTTATTTCCAATCCTACAAAAGATTAGTATTGCTCTTATCTGGATAATAAAGGAATTATTCATACACATTTTGAAAGTTGTCCCACACGGACTTGAACCCACTATCTATGGGTCAGGTGCCTGTCCCTCATCTTGTTGTGCTTCTTGGCAATCATGCATTTACACAGCTGGCAAAATTCAACAGTTCAAGTGAGTATCAACTAAAAATTAAGAATTTGTATAAAGATGTACTGCATGTTATATTGAAGTTGTCAGAAAGACACAATATCTTGAATAGAAGCAACTTTTGCACCACTTCTGGCCACAGTATCTCTTGCATGTTGTAAACTATATGCCTTATGCTTCGGACTCCTGATGAATCAGCTCAAATGATCCATAGGGAATTTTAATAACTAATCATGAATATGATTAATATTTTGCATATTTCAGTTACATTAAATTGTCGAAAGTGAAGGTGGATTATATGAATATATGAATAATCAATCACAACGAATTATAATTCCTCATTCATATATCAATAATCTTACTTAACTTCGATTATGAGATAATCTTTAAGGGAAATTAATGTAATTATCAAATCGTTGTTCGTCCGGCGACCAACCGTCAGATTAAGTGATTAATTTCTCAATAAAATTATCCTTTCTTATAAACTCCAAGAAACATTAATTTTCTGGCCGTGAACATTAATTTTCCTGTGTTTATAGAATTAAAACTAGTAAATAATAAGAGCTCTGGCAGCTCTTGGATCTTTTAATCTCATTGACATTTGTGGTTTTACGAGCGTTTTTTCACAGACACAGTCTTGAATATATTGTTTTAATAAATGCAAACTACAGAATATAACGGATTACACATATTGATTATAGTTTTGTACATATCTTACATGTGGACAAACAAGACGAATAACAGATGAGAGAGATAAAGAGAGAGAGAGAGATTATTCTGCTTTAAGCTGGTGCTATTTAGCAGTAGTAACGCACACCTCGCACGCGCGGGGAGCGATTTACAGAGGTTTTTGGTCGTGCGTTTGAGAGAGAGAGTAAGAGGGAGAGAATGAGATCGAGGGCCGGGGCGCGCTCGATTTGAATGCGGAACAGAGAGAGAGGGAGCGAGGGAGAGAGTGCTCTGGGGCCCGCGCTCGATTTGATTGCGGGACAGAGAGAGAGAGATAAAGAGAGGATGAGAGAGAGAGAGAAAATGGTCACGTGTGACCATAGAACAGCAAACATCACAGACCTTTGAGAGAGACATCAATCAAAACACCTTAAAACATTAAAACTCGTAGAGCTTGATACTTGCAAAGTTCGTTTGTGTGGAGCTGTGCTCAGCCTGCGCGTGTTCTTGGAGCAGAGTGCGCGCGCTCGTGCTGAGGCGTGCGTGCTTGTTGCCAGAGCAAGCTGTTCGCGGGAGTTTTTGAAGAAGGTCTCTTTGGAAGGGAAGTTGCTGAAGGAATTCAGGCTTCGTTCGTTCGACTCGTAGGTGGCAACGAACAAAAGAGAATTTAAACAGGAAACAAAAAACACTTTATAAAGGAAATAAAAGAGTGGAGGGAACTCCTGGAAGGAGTTCCAGGATCGGAGACTTTACATGACCAGGTCGGGTAGTAAGAGCAGGAAGGGCAGGGCAGGAAGAGCGTTTGGCTTTTAAGGAATGTAAGGATAACGCCTTCTCCTGGTGGATGGTCCAATCACCTTCAGTGATTTGAGAGCGGGAGACTTTTCCTTTGTCTTGTCAAGACCCCAGTCTGTGTAGTTTATGACAGAGCTCCAGGACTAGTCATTTCTATGACTGGCAAGAATTCATATCGAAATAATCATACCATTGCAGTCTATTATCGAGATTCAACTCCGTTAGATTTAGAGAATTACAACGACATCAAACACTTCAAATTAAGGTTATGTGATAACGAAGTTACATAAAATATACAGATTAGAAGCATTTAGATTTTGATTAGTACACTTTAAAACTTACATTAAATCCCAAAACCTGTCGCGACATATAAATGGCCACACAGAATGCATTTGGTAATGTTTTAAATATGATTCGTTTGAAGAAACGTCTCTTGTGTGTGTGTGCTTATCTTGGGAAAGGAATGCTTGGTGTCATATTACATGTTGGTGTGAGCAATGTTGGGCTGGGTTCTATGAAACAGCCACCAAAATGTCTTGTCTTTTCAGACCATTTAATGAACTATTCTAGAGAATCACAATTTATTAATTTGAATAAGCATCTGTCATTTTCAATGTTGCTACAATGTGTCACACGGGATTCGAACCCACGACCAAAATGGTTCGGGATTCGAGACACGTGGTTTATCAAATTGCGCCACTCAGAGGACGTAACTTTCAAAGCTGCAGAGGATAGGCTTCAGTGTAAGAATAAGCACACAAAATCATGTTAACGAGATTAGCATGCTAAGCTAGCTTAATGCTAATGAAGCTAATGGTTATCCTGATAGCTGAAGAGCCACATTAGAAAGAATGGCATCTGGTTAGCATGCTAACCAATTATTATGCTAAGCTAACTAGCATAAGGCAACAAACACAGGCTAGGTCAACTTCGAAGATGAATATCTCGGGAACGGTAGCAAATATAAAAAATCTATTCAGTCATTTCTGTGCGTCTCAGTCCAAAGAACATCTGATCAAATTTTGGACAAAATTTAGCAAGATTTGAAGGAGAAGTAGTGAAAAAACTGTTTTTCATTTGTTCCAAAATGGCGGATAGTCACATTATTGGAAAATGACAAATGAGATATTGTCGGAATTGGCATAAGCCGAGGAACATAATGACATAAATCAATACAAATTTGAACAATGTTTTCAAAAGTTATAAGCGTTTTTGAAAAATACCTTATATCTCTGGAACACTAGGTGGCGCTGTGTTCATTGTTCTCATGTACCTTCAGGACATTGTGTCGATGATCCATACTAAATTTTGTGAAGATATGTCAAATAGTTTAAAAATGATTGCAAATTATGTCAAAATTCAAAATGGCGGACACGTGGTACCTCCCATCCTGACAAAATTGGCATCCTCGGATTCGGCATGACCCAAGGAATCCATAGATACCACATTCATGATTTTCTGACAAACTGTACAAAAGTTATTGGCCAAAATATCAATTTTTCATATCTCATGACCTGTAGGTGGCGCTGTTCTCGAATTTGGCATGGACCCTGAGATCATGGTTCCGATGAAGCGTACCAATTTTCCTTTCGATTGATCAAACTTTGGCCGAGATAGAGCTTCTGAACCAATATTGGGTCGAGTTTGTTAAGTTTGCAACAGC
>NC_136883.1:37501250-37513750 GCF_949152265.1 Phoxinus phoxinus | reverse complement strand
ATAAAGCTATTATTGATGTTTGCAACGCAATATTTGACTGGAAGGGTACAGCGAGCGGTTATTTCCATAAGTTGCGGCTCGTTGAGAAATATAATGTAGCGATTTCAGCGGAGATGGAGTTTCATTCATTAGGGCGTTCCTCTAGCCTGGCAACCAGACTTACATCAAGATGTTTAGTCTGGCAACTCTCCATAGACGCGGCTGAATCCGAGGGGCGGGATAAACGGTTGTCTCTCAACATCCCTCCGCACGCAATAGGATAGCGCTACAACCAGGGTCCGAAATTAACTTTTTGGCTCACCTGCCACGGGGACTGGTAGATGAAAAAATCCACCAGCCAAGCATATTTTTTACCGGCCAAAGTAATAAACAGCCTTTTTGTGTCACATATACATTAATTGCAGTACATTTAATTGAGATAATAAGGTATTATGTTGAATACAAACATAAAAAATTGTCCAGAGCAAAATTTGAAATTTAGGCTATAACAAACATTTTTTATTTATATTTTTACACACACACACACACACACACACACACACACACACACACACACACACACACACACACACACACACACACACACACACACACACACACTCACACACACTCAATCTCTCTCTCTCTCTCGTTTTTATGTTGAAAGGAATGGCTACTGTTCATTTGCACACACATTTCTGTCATTTTCTATCTGAAGCTATTGCCTGCAACATTGAAAACTCCGGGTTCTTGTGTTTAGCGCGAAAGCTCACGTGATTGCCGCCGGACAGTCGTGCCGTGTACCAGCTGCTTTGATGCGATTATCAGTTTAACTGACTCGAAACGTGTGCAATATCTCACGACCTCCCGAGTGTCCGAACATTTTATTTTATTATTTACTCGCTATACGGAAAATCTACCAGCATTTGGCGCTTGGCGGGTGTTAATTTGCTGAAGATTGTGGGATGCTGAAGACAGCGCTTAGGAGACGGTGAAGCCTTTATACTTTCGCCTGGCTCCACTGAGAGAGAGAGAGAGAGAGAGAGAGAGAGAGAGAGAGAGAGAGAGAGAGAGAGAGAGAGAGAGAGAGAGAGAGAGAGAGAGAGAGAGAGAGAGCGCGCGCGACCGGGGCTCTCTCTCTCTCTCTCTCTGCTCGGTCTTCAGTTAAACATGCGCCCTGTCACACGCGCAGCAGTTCGTCTACATTCGGCTACTCACCGATCAGATATGACTATGGCGGGCGGGACAAACATTTTATTACATTACTATTTTGGTATGAACATTCATCCCCCAGTGTGGCGGATAGCCTTTTGAGATTTACTCGCCAAATGGAAAATCTACCCGCATTTGGCGCTTGGCGGGTGTTAATTTCGGACCCTGGCTACAACCAATCAGAGCAACGAAGAAGGTGACGTAGTCAGAGCGGCAAAGATCCGGTCCAGCAAAACTCCGAACACTTCTTCCTGTTTTAAGAATGACTTAAGTGCCATTCTTTCTCTTTTCTTAAAGAAAAACTTAACTCCAAGTCCTCCAGAGTCGCGGCCAAAGCCGATTCGAAAGACCGCTGTTCTCCATCCGCAGCCGCCATTCTTTGTTTTCAAGTGGCAGCCGTCGCAACTCTGTCGTCATATGTTAAGCCCGCCCCCGCCTACTCTATACACGACGTGATTGGCCTGACCCAATTTAGGTTTTTGCAGCTAGAAGGTCTATGGAGAGTTGCTAGACTGCCCTGGCTGCTAAATACACTTTGCTGCCGCTAGGGTGCGTCTAGATTTCTAGGCTAGCGTTCCTCAAGTGGAATGGATTTGACTCTGAAAAGCAAACAGACATATGCGCTGAATTAGAGACGGTAAAATGTAATAGTGAGTGGGTCCAATATCATTGGTCTTAAAAAGTGGGTGGGTCTTGCCCCACCCATACAATGGTTCCGACGCCCATGCTAATTACTCACCCTCATGTTGTTCCAACCATAGATATACATAATAAAGGCTAGATGTCTTACGGCGGAGTCTCTAACGGCATCACCGGCGGCCATCTTGTCACAGGGAAGCTTTCTGTAAGGCGAGTGATCGGCACGAACACAAATACTCTTATCTCGCTGAAATCTTGACGGAGTTACAAACGGTTTGGTTTCTTACAAACGTTATTAACGTGGCTATAATTATGGATGCTTGAACATGTTGACATATATAATATTATAACTATTCATAGCTACATCTCTGACGTTTATAACAAACCAACCCGTTTGAAAATCGGTAGAAAATTTAGCAAGTTATGGTTATTTAAAAAGTACATGCACCATTAAAACACAATGTTATGAGTGAGCGAGCTGACTGTGGCAAGATGGCCGCCGTGTGCGGACGTCGACCTCCATTGGCCAGCAGCGCGGGCGAGACATCTAACCTTTATTATATGATATCTATGGTTCCAACCCCGTAATGCTGCGTTTACACCAAACGCGAATAGAGCGTCAAGTAAAGTCCGAGGCGAAATCCGCTTCTTGTGGGAGGGGCCAGTGCTAGGCGGTTGTCTATTTGCAAGATGGCGGATGTTGATCGAGCGTTCATCCCAGTTTGATGACCTGTTGTCCCGCATCGAAGCGAGGATCACCCTCACACACAATCTATCATTTGTTTTTGTTTGGATGATAAATGCAGTTAAAAGTAATTAACCTGTCCTGTGATTTGTTTTTCCTCACACAACACTGTCCAGACACGAACTATATTCTTATACACTAAAGTATGTTGGTTGTCTTTACATTAGAATAATAATGTTTTATATAATCTAGATTTAGATATGGAATAAATAGCATTCGATACAAAATTAATGTCTCATATATTGAAATCAAGTTTCTATGTGATAAAATATTTGCTTTGTTGTACATTAGAACCACAGCAGGCATTTAGTCATATTACAAAATAAGTTATTGAGGCCAAACATTTTAAAGGGGGGGTTGATTATGATTTGACTTTTCTAACTGTAGTGAGTGTGTAATGTTGCTGTTTGATCATAAACAACATCTGCAAAGTTACAGCGCTCAAAGTTCAGAGTAAAGGGAGATATTTGCTTTTAAAGAAATCGTTTTTTAAGAACTACAACAAACGGCTGGTAGGAACTACACGACATTCCTCTCAGGTTAGTGACATCACCAACCCTAAAATTTGCATAAACCCCGCCCCCTGGACACGATTTATAGATTATCATGACAGAATATGCTAATTGAAGAGAGTTAACTCCACATCAGCAACATAAATTCATCAACTAACCATTCAGAGACGTCCTGTTCCTTCTACATGAGTCACTTCTTCTTGAGTCTCTCCATCATTGTCTGACTCGTTTAAATATAAAAGGCAGAACAATTTCTGTCATTTGAGTGTGTGTGTGAGGTAATCAGAGCTGCTAACACACACAGACTCTTGAAGCTCCGCCCCCTGTGCCGGGAGCAGCATCTCATTTGCATTTAAAGGGACAGACACAAAACGGTGCGTTTTTGCTCACCCTCAAAAAGTGACGATTTTAACATGATATATAAAAATATCTGTGGGGTATTTTGAGCTAAAACTTCACACACACACTCTGGGGACATCAGAGACTTGTCTGTCTCTCTATTACTCCACCAGCGCTCCTGTCTCACCTGAGACATGACAAGACTAGTCCAGACGCAACAAGACGACATGAGAGAGACGATTTAAGAGGAGACAACATAAAAAAAAATACAAGAAGAAAAGATATGATACAAGAGATGAGAAGAGATGAGGAAGAAAAGAAAAAATTAATGGACACATGACACAAAGCGAGAAGATAAGAAAAGAACATCTTCAGCTCTTTTAAAAGAATAATTAACATCTGCCTAAGAGCATCATGACACACATGACATTTGCATTTACCTGCTCACAGGACGCTCTCTCTCTTTACCGTGGCGAGTGTGTGTGAGATGCCCGCGCTTTCAAATTGCCTGTCATGTCCTGTGGAGCGTGGAGAGGCCGACCCGTCTCAGACACACACACACAGCGGCGCATGCGATGTGTGTGTGTGTGTGTGTGGAGGCTGCTGTCAGGTTAAATGCAGCAGGAGGGTGTGAGGGATATTTTTAGATTGCAGCAGGTTTCCTTCAGGAAGAAGAAAATGAGTAAAACGACTTCAGAACATAATTTTCTGTTCTGTGCATGTGTCATCTATGAAGAGACGACGCCAACTCCTGCGAACACCTCAGATGATGCAAACTCTGAACCAACATGCACCAATTCTACATTTTCTAAACGTCAATCATTTGTTAACAAACAACACTCTAAAAAATGCTGGGTTGTTTCAACCCAATTTTGGGTCAAAAATGGACAAACCCAGTCGTTGGGTTACATTTTTAAATTACATTTTTAACCCAACGTTTGGTTTTGTCCATATTTGACCCAAAATTGGGTTGAAACAACCCAGCATTTTTTAGAGTGAAGTATTCATTACTTCAATGAGCTCATTGTTTCTGCATTCAATTATTGCATCGTTTAAATTAATAAATTTTTAGCTAACTGTGATTTTGTATATGTACATTTCTAAAATACATAAATTAAGTGTAGCGTCTATCACTGGATTCATATATAACTCCTTTAGTATTATCAGCAGCTGTCGCGTTTCTCAGGAGCTGATGACCCTCCTCCCTCCCCAGCTCCGCCTGTCCAGTCAGGATTTGGCATTGTGATTCCCCATTATCCAGAATTGCCAGTAGGTGGAAACAATTCACTGTGTTAATGAATGTGTGATTAATTCATTAATTTATTCAAATGTAAATGAAGCTGTCTTTAGAAGTTATTGAATCATTGACTATCTATTGACGATTTGTTAAAAAAAACGAAATCATAAAAAAAATAATATTGCACCTTTAAATATCAGGGCAAGGTTTCTGCAAGTGTTTAAGAATAAGTCATTGAATCATTGACTCACACGATTTGTTTTAAAACCTTAAATTATTCAAGAACAAAACTTTTCAATAGTTCTGCTGTGACTATTTTGAACTATTTTAGTCTAAAAAGTATGTCACTTGATAACTTAAACAGTCGATCTTTTTATAACTAAAATTCTCTAATTATGTTGTACATTAAAATGAATGAAATATGCAATACTAGGGCTGCAACAACGAATCGATAAAATCGATAAAAATCGATTATCAAAATAGTTGGCAATGAATTTCATTATCGATTCGTTGTGTCGCGAGACGCGGAGATGTTTAAAAAAATTTTTTTAAAATTTGTTGAGCGCAGAGCTATGAGGCGCCGGACTGGACAAAAGCGAAGCGAACTCCGCGAGCGACACTGCGCTTGAGACACGTGTGTTTGCGCGCGAGTGTGTCTGCGCGCGAGAGAGACCGAGTGCATCTGAGAGCGCGCGAGAGAGACCGAGTGTGTCCGAGCAGCACTGAATTTTTCATTCTTTACTCTAAGTCTAAATGACTCAGAGAAACTTCACTATATGCTCGGAAAGGATGAGCTGCAAAATACACACCATACGAGGTGGTCAATCCATTGTATTTTTTTGTGAGTGTGTGCGTCTGTGAGTGTGAGAATTTCTGCGTCTGTGAGTGTGTGCGTCTGTGTGTGTGCGTCTGTGAGTGTGTGCGTCTGTGAGTGTGTGCGTCTGTGAGTGTGTGCGTCTGTGAGTGTGTGCGTCTGTGAGTGTGTGCGTCTGTGAGTGTGTGCGTCTGTGCGTCTGTGAGTGTGTGTGTGTGAGTGTGTGCGTCTGTGAGTGTGTGCGTCTGTGAGTGTAGTGTGGAGAACAAGTTCTGACGTTTATACAAATCCTGTTAAGTTTTCTGATTTGTATTTTTCTTCATTTTTAAAAAATTATTTATTGTTCTGACAGCTCAGGTCCCTTAAACAAAAATATACATCTTTTTGTTCACTTTATTATGAAAAAAATAATAATAATAAAAATAAAAATAGTCCTATATATTTGGCAGATGTAAAGCACATGTGTATGTTTTTTCTGTTATTCAATAAAATAAAATAAAATTACTTTAGCAGCTCAGGCATGTTCAAGGAGCCGAGCCTGTTTGTGCACTTTCTGAAGATTTTTTTTGCACTGTGAATTTGCACTGTCAGTTCTGTTTTTGAATAAAGGGTTGTAAATGAATGCCTTTTATTTTTATCCGATTAATCGATTAATCGAAAAAATAATCGTTAGTTGCAGCCCTATGCAATACATTCATGTTGTTTGAGGGGGGTTATTGCCCAGAACAGAACCACATTGCCAATCCTAACTGTAAGCTATTTGTCAATCGTATTTGACGATAGTGGTCCTGACAGAACTTTCCTCTGATAACGGATCACTCTAAATTGTAATATGGACTCATGCATTTTCTGTAAAGCTGCGTTGATGATCTGTATTGTGAAAAGAGCTATACAAATAAACGTGAATTGAATCTCTCTGTCATTTTTCTCACTGGTGAAACTCTCCCGCTCGCATAGTCATGTTCGGTGTCCCACCCACAGCGTCTACAATCCTGCCGGTGTGTTTAGGCGTCACCGCAGCGGGTCGGCCCGGTCAGAGACGCCCGGCTGCTCTATAAAGCTCAGGATGGATGGGCATATAGATCACAGCAGGAGAGAGACGCCACACACTACATTAGCTTTATGGGCCTTTTCTCTGCCGGAGAAAGAGACACACACACACACACACACACACACACACGACTAACAGATGATTCACCGAGACTGGAGACTTTATGAGGGACCGAGGTGAGAGAGACAAACACAGACGAATGAGACACGAGAGGAGAGAAGGTATGAGAGGAAACAAAAAACGAGTCCCACATTTTGAAGCATTACAAAGATCTGAACCCTGAACAAAGTCCGACTCAGTCCGCTGGTTCTGTGAGTTACACTAACCAGCACATCACAATAAATCAAAACAAGCTAAAAATACATATCTTGGAACATTGGGATCAGGAAACTAAAATAATAATAATAAATTGTATTTATAATACACTTTTCTTAAACACAAAGCACAACAGAAGAATAAAACAAAAACAAGGAGAACACAACAAATTAATTAAAAACAGCCTAAAATAATTAACTTTTTAAAGTGTCCCAACGTTGGTGTGTTTCTGATGTTAAGAGGAAGGGGGCTTTGAATGAAAAAGCTCTTACCCGATGGTCTTGAGTTAAAACACAAAGTAAATGACAATTCTATCAAACTCTAAAATCACATTAGAATATCTCCAGATTGTCAGAGAGACAAAGCAGAGACGGATCCTGAGCAACCAAGTACATTCATTTTAATTTGTCCTGCGCTTATAAATGCTTTGGCACTGGAATGTACAATTTGTCATGCCAATAAAGCTAATTTGAATTTAATTGAAACTGGAAGAGAATAGAAAAGAGATGCGATGAAGCCAGGTGAGAAGAGAAATGAAGAGAAGAAATGAAATGAATTATGAACAGAAATGAGAAAAGATGAAAAGAGAATAAACAAGTGGAGACAGAGATATCAGACGAGATGAAAAGATGATAAACGAGTAGAGATGAGAAAAAACACGAGAAAAAGAACAGACAAGATGATGAGAAGAAAAGAGGAGAGACGAGAAGAGAAACACTAGAGAAAAGAAAGATCAGCGAGATCAGGAGATCCCAGACAAACACATGAAGAGAAGAGAGAAGAACAACAACAAGAGAGATGAGAAGAATATTTCATGAGAACAGCCACACTGACACACACACACACGAGCGATCTCACATTAATCTGACTGATAAATATAACACTCAGCACTTTGATGAAGTGCCACAATTATTGTGAAGACGAATGTGTGTGTGAAGATAAACGAGTGGATTTGCCCTTGATACAGGAGCAGATCTCAGCGCAGAGGAGCGCGCTCATTACCAAACACGAGTATATAACACAGATGCGTTCGTGCTGATGAAAGACCGCCGTGAAACACACACACACACACACACACCAAACGCTTCACACGTCACATGATCATGCGCTAAGCAAAATCAGCCTCCACCAAACTGATCCTGGACATCAATGATGACATGACGACACATTCAAAGAGCCGAAGCGATGTTATGCGTATCAGAAATGAGTAGGATGTAGGCGGGTTTGCCGGCGCACGCCAGGAGCGGTTCACAGCCGAGGAGACCGGCGTTCTCGTCAGGGCCGTAAAACACAGAGAAGTGACATTGTATTGGGGATGATGGAGAAACACACACATTAGCTTCGGTTAAACAGGCGTATAATAATTCGGGTAAATGTGTAATCTAGATTTATTTTTTTCACATCTTCACGGACACAACAATGATTTCCTCGTGTGTTAATATTTTTTCTTGTAATAATGTATGATTTGCAAAAATGAAAACTGCTGCGTCTGTTTAGATTAGAGAATCAAAGTGTGTGTGTTGTTCACACGCTACATAATGGCCAAGCACGCGCTCTTAAAATAGCATCTGACTAACGCGCGACGCCGCTGTCTTTAGACTGGGTTTCTCCTGGTCAGCGGCGGAGTTGTTTTCTGGAACTGCAGAATATCACCAGGGAACGTTTGCGCCGGAACACACTCCTCTTTTCACTGAACCGCCCCCCCCGAGCGCAAGTTCATTCCCTAATTTACCGGCGTGCGTCTGTGGAGGGAAGAGTCCGCTGTGCGCGGGTGCAAAATTGGAATAATACATGCGGCGTGTGCAAAGTCAATTGTGCTGGTGCTGTATGCCCAATGAGAAAATTGACCCGAATAACTTTTGTAACTATATTTGTAATGTTTATTTTATTTATAAAGTGCAGTGTTATTTTACATTTGATTACAGTTTCTGTACCTGAAAATCCTAAAACACTGTTTATTTCAATCGTATCTTTGTTCAGTTTCAGTTTGTTCATCCATTTGTTGCGATTACTAATTTTGTATTTGTTCTTTTTTAATTACTGAGTGTTCACTTGTCTTTAATAATGCTTGAAATGTATATTAGTTTGTCTAGTTGCTTTTCTAAAGTATTTTTAAACCACAGGCAAACACTCCTCGTGTGTAAGTGTTCTTTAGCCTGTTGATTTCTGTTCATGATATTCAGTTACATCTTCTGCAATAAGACTAAATGTGATGTAAACAATCAAGAGATTTGCTGTAGTATACATTGCTTTATGCAACTATGTATGGGAATAAAGTTGGACATACTTTTATATCAAACTTTATATATAGAGAGCTGTGCAATAATATTGATATTATAAACACATAAACAATCACTTCACCAAGGCTAAAGGAAAGTTTAGCTTCATTCAGCTTATTGCAAAGAAATCACATGGTCTTTCACAGCAGCAACATTCAGATCCCACATCTAAGTTCACAATAAGCAAGTTTATATTTCTTTTTCTCTGCTCAACAAAAAAAAAACAGCATTTTTTTGTGCAAGTACATCAACATAAAGTGCAAAATTTGGTGCATTTGGTCTGACTGTGTATTTCATCATTCTCAGACTGCCATAGAGGAAAATATGAGTAATATTTCAGGCCAAATTCACACTAAACTGTACAGCTGAACATTATGACTCAATGCAATGAGCTTCCAGCAATAATCTTTCACCGACACGAATATCACAGCGCAGATCGTCTGAGTTCATATTAGTCATGCACAGCATAATTCAGATGTCAATTCAGTTCGTTGTCAAGTGTTTTATCCTGTTCGGTACACAAAGAGTTCAGTCATTTACAGGAGTGACAACCGCATGTATGCATTGTGAACCGAACCGTACAGCTAGCCTAGCTGTCAACGCCATAAACACACATCCGATGTTTCTCTCTTCTATGTGTGCGGCGCAAGAAGACCTCAGGCACAGAGGAATGAACACTGAGTCGTTTCTGTTGTCAGATCTACAAACAGCGAAGCCCAAAATAAACCGAAATGCTTTACATTGAAAACCTACAATTAGAAGCTGCACACTTTCATAACTTCATAAACTCGATTGCTTCATCAGCACAAACTGTCAATCATCGCAATTTCAGGAGAGAGTCAAGATCTGTACAAACAGAAGGATCATTTAGGGGATTCACTCCCATATTCAGACGCGATTGTCTCTTTACAGTGTGTGTGTGTGTGTGTGGCCATTGAGACTCGCTAAACTCGTACCGACATTTCCAGAAAGGTTTGATGGGAGAAAATGGCATTTGTTATGAAAATAAATAAATAATGAATCGAGAAAGTAAGAGATAAAGAAAGAGAAAATGGCATTTGCAAAACAAGCGGGTTCTTATGCAAATACATGCTAATTTATGCATGCATTGCCATGACAGCGGCAGAGGCTGCGTTTGATTGGCAGATGCAGGATTGAGCGGACGGTGAAAGACCTGAGTTACTCAAGACCGTCTGTTCGTGTTCAACACAGAAACACAACCGATCTGATCCACACAGACACACACACACACACACACACACACACACACACACACCTGTCCCGAGGTCATGTGACTGACTAGAGAGGGTTTGTTCTGCAGATAAAATGCATGAGCTGCAAACAGTCACAAAAGTTTTCCCAGAAAAGGCTCTATTTTCAGGCTCTTCAGCCAGAGAACAGAATTGCTCTAAATGCTTTAATATTTCACGGAAGACTAAATTAATCATGCATCTGCTAACTATACGTGTGACTCCTGAAAGTGAATAAAACAGCAGCTGATCTTTGAGAAACACTGTTCAGATGAAGACAGATTCATACATTCACCCCAAATACTCATTTCTCTAAAGCAAAATATAGATATTTCAATTCTAAGTATTTATACATTACGGTATTAGTTAGGGATGTGAATTTCTACCAAAAATGCTATTCGACAATTGACAAAAGTCGAATATCGTAAAAAAAACAAAAAAACAAAGTTGGGTAAGTTGTGTCAAAAGGGAGGCTCACTGTCTTAGACTCTGAAACCCCCTGTCCTAGAATATGTCAAAAACACTTTCATTTTCTCATAATATACATTGCACATCACCTCATTTCTCAAAGAGTCTGAAAACTGTTTGTTTAAAGATTCAGTCTCTCTAAACCCCGCCTTTTCACAAGCCTACTCTGCTCTGATTGGTCAGATGACCCATTCTGTTGTGATTGGTCTACTCTCTGATTGGTCAGATGACCCAGTCTGTTGTGATTGGTCAGATGACCCAGTCTGTTGTGATTGGTCAGATGACCCAGTCTGTTGTGATTGGTCAGATGACCCAGTCTGTTGTAATTGGTCAGATGACCCAGTCTGTTGTGATTGGTCAGATGCTCCAGTCTGTTGTAATTGGTCAGATGACCCAGTCTGTTGTGATTGGTCAGATGCTCCAGTCTGTTGTAATTGGTCAGATGACCCAGTCTGTTGTAATTGGTCTACTCTCTGATTGGTCAGATGACCCAGTCTGTTGTAATTGGTCAGATGACCCAGTCTGTTGTAATTGGTCAGATGACCCAGTCTGTTGTGATTGGTCTACTCTCTGATTGGTCAGATGACCCAGTCTGTTGTAATTGGTCAGATGACCCAGTCTGTTGTGATTGGTCAGATGACCCAGTCTGTTGTGATTGGTCAGATGACCCAGTCTGTTGTGATTGGTCAGATGCTCCAGTCTGTTGTAATTGGTCAGATGACCCAGTCTGTTGTAATTGGTCAGATGACCCAGTCTGTTGTGATTGGTCTACTCTCTGATTGGTCAGATGCTCCAGTCTGTTGTGATTGGTCAGATGACCCAGTCTGTTGTAATTGGTCAGATGACCCAGTCTGTTGTAATTGGTCAGATGACCCAGTCTGTTGTGATTGGTCTACTCTCTGATTGGTCAGATGCTCCAGTCTGTTGTGATTGGTCAGATGACCCAGTCTGTTGTAATTGGTCAGATGACCCAGTCTGTTGTAATTGGTCAGATGACCCAGTCTGTTGTGATTGGTCTACTCTCTGATTGGTCAGATGCTCCAGTCTGTTGTGATTGGTCTACTCTCTGATTGGTCAGATGCTCCAGTCTGTTGTGATTGGTCAGATGACCCAGTCTGTTGTGATTGGTCTACTCTCTGATTGGTCAGATGACCCAGTCTGTTGTGATTGGTCTACTCTGATTGGTCAGATGCTCCAGTCTTCACTCAAAGACATCAAGATATCATTGAAGGAAAGCAAAAGTTCCTAAAGTTGAGTAGATGTTTTCCGTGCACAGGCTCTTCTGTCCTGATTCCTCCGCTTCTGTGTTTCACAGCGTCAGGATACACCAGGGAGATCTGAGTGATTAATGATTGCTCTATTCGTCCACTGGCTAATTAACGAAAGTTAATTATGTCTGCGCGGCACGCGGCGCTCGACTCCCCGTACAGATAACGCTAGGCCGGAAACCGTATCATGCTACGCAGAGAGCTCAGAACCAAACAATGAGATATCAGACGAGAAACATCTGATGAATCATAAATGAAGAGAAAGAAAGAGAGAATATAGGTGTCAGTGTGTCTCGTCTCGACAGAGGAGTGTTGCTGCTCGCGTGCTGCTCTGTCAGAGCTCAGGAGACTTCATTTATATTAATCACGTGTCTCCAACAAATAGTTGTCAT
>NC_136883.1:37441250-37491250 GCF_949152265.1 Phoxinus phoxinus | reverse complement strand
TAATGAGAGATTGTCTTCTCTTCCCCGTGAGCCGGATGATTATAATCTCTACACAGGAACGACGGCACTGATAAAACACCCACAAACACTCGATCTCGCAGCATCCAAACACACACACACATTAGCGAGCGTCTCCTGTCTCAATGCAGACGCCGTGACGAATAATCTGTGTGTGTCGCGTTGGTCCCCGAGCTTTCTGAAGCGTGCCAGGTGCATTATGGTTACGGATGAGGCCCAAACACAGAGCAGCGAGAATAAATCTGAAATAGATGAGGGGACATATTTTAGCGTGACACCTCATGTGAGTTTATGGAGCACGACTGACAGACAGAGACGGTCCCAGATGCACACCTTAATGTCTCATTCTCTCAAAGACAGGCCAGAAACATGATCGAGCGCTATTCAGGGCGCGCGGTCTCATCGAGCGGGAACATCCGACGAGAGACGCCTCCAAGCTGCCGGCGACAAATGGATGCAATGCCTCATATTAGACACTTCATTATATACATACACACACATATACACACACACACACACACACAATATATATATATATACACATACACTACCGTTCAAAAGTTTGGGATTGGTAAGACTTTTTATGTTTCATTATATACATACACACACACACACACGCACACCACACACAAACACACACACACGTTCAAAAGTTTGGGATTGGTAAGATTTTTTACGTTTCAAAAGAAGTCACTTCTGCTCACCAATGCTGCATTCATTTGATTAAAAATACAAAAAAATACAGTAATATTGTGAAATATTATTACAATGTAAATCATCAGTTTTCTATGTGAATATACAGTAAGTTGTAATTTATTCCTGTAATCAAATCTGTATTTTCATCATCATTACTCCAGTCTTCAGTGTCACATGATCCTTCAGAAATCAGTATAATATGATGATCTGATGCTCAAGAAACATTTATGAATATTATTAGTGTTGAAAACAGTTTTTCTTCAGGATCCTTTGATGAATAGAACGTTTAAAAGAAAAGCATTTATTTGAAATATAATCTTTTGTAACATTATAAATGTCTTTACTGTCACTTTTTATCAATTTAATTCATCCTTGATGAATAAAAGTATGTGTTTGTGTGTTTTAAATTGTAATAATATTTCACAATATTACTCTTTTCTTTTTGTATTATTATTATTATCAATGTTGAAAACAGTTGTGGACAATTTTTTCAGGATTCTTTGATGAATAGAAAGTTCATTTATTTGAGCAGAAGTATTACTTTTAAAAACATAAAAAATCTTACCGATCCCAATCTTTTGAACGGCAGTGTATATCTGTGTGTGTGTGTGTGTGTGTGTGTGTGTGTGTATACTGTGATTACCACATTCAAAATCATTATACTGTAAAACCCTTTCAATATTAATATTCGGATAGTGAACATAAAAAACATGGTTTTCAAAATCAAGGGACCATGAAGAGGATCTTATTGTGATCTGAGTAATGGTTTGTGTTTCCAGATCCACTGAGAGGTCATCCGTTCTGAGAGAACATGCAAAACACCGATGAAATTACACGGCTGCTCGTTCGGTCGCGCTCTTATTAGCGCGCGGGTGCTAATGCTCGCTGTTTGCACTGGCGGATCTACTCCAGTTCACGCTAATTAGCCGTGGAGGCTAAAAATAAACAGTACGTCTACGCAGAAGCGTGAAAGCACATGCAAATCTGTTAGCGTGCGGCGGTAATGACACGGATTAACTCGAGGCGCAGTTGTGTTGAACACAGAGGAAGATGCACTGGGTTAAAGATGCTAAACACCGAGGAGAGAAGCTACAGAATGAGATGCGAGTCTGTCCTGGAAGCGTGACACTGGCAAGAGGATGAGGAAGAAGAAGAAGACCACGTCATGATGCTCCGGGCTAAGATAAATTATATTTAAATATAATAGAAAACGAAATAAATAAGATTTTATTATTTTTATTATACAGAATATTTAAAATTATTTTCTTCCAGTTAGAAAAGTGTGTGTTAAGTAGCCTACACATGCTCCATTTTAATGTTTTACAGTCTTCAAAAGGAATATCATCAATTAAAATATGGGCCTTAATTAAAAAAGCCCCTATTCTGCTATTTTAAATGATACTAATTTTTCTAAAAAGGGTTTACTCGCATCCAAGGTCAAAAAACACTTTAATCTTCTCATAATATCCGTTGCACATCCGAAACGCTTCCATCAAAGATTCAGTCTCTCTAAGCCCCGCCTCTCTGAGAGCTGCTCTGCTGTGATTGGTCAGAAAGCAAACGCTCATTATCATATCTGAATCTCAGCTCTTGATCACAGTGACACGAACAGTAACGATGGCGTGGGTTTTACCGTCTCGATCTCAGAGAACAGCGTCTTCTCCACATGAACAACACGAACCCAACTCTTCCAGTCTCAGATACACTACAGTGTTTGAGGGCGGAGCTAAGAGACGCCAATCAGCCAATCAACACCACAGGCTGGCATTATGCTAATTAGTAACACACTTATGTAGGAAGTGAGGCTGGAATTACTCAGATCGATTCTTTCTTTTAAGAGACAAAAACTACATTAATTTGCACTTTGATCTGTAAAACTTTGCAGACCTTTACATTCACACACAGCTTTAATACACACTTCATGAAAGGGAATATCCGAAAAAAAGCATAACAGAGGCATTTAAAAATAAACTTTAGGCCTAAACATTGCTTTAAAGGACAAACACTAAAGACTGCCCTCTGAGTCAGCAGATCCTCCATCACACAGCCAGCGCAAGAATAACACGAGTATATTTACACATCAGGAAAGCTTTTACACTGGCACTTTCTGCCCGAGACTGCGGAGGACAGATATAGTCCGAGTGAGAAAGACGTGAGTCACTGAAGCCTGAGGACTCGTGTTCAGGCCCGATCACGATCAACACACACCACCACCGAACGAACCAGGAAACACACACACAAATACTACAGCGCTTGTGAAGTCCTGCACTCCAGTCACGGTCAGCGCTAGAAACTCAATCTCCGGCTCACACTCATCACAAAATCCAAGGAAAGACATTATAAAGTCTTACAAAGAAAGTTTAGAAACCATTAACAGCGGTTACAATGCAACATTATCTTTAATGATGAATAAGAACATATTCCCCCATAAATTCTTAAATATAAAAATATACATAAACCTGTAAATTGTCACTGATTTTTGAGCATGCATCTAAATGTATATGGTAATCCATGACCTAAAGTTATTTTTTTTTCAAACAGACATTCATTATTGCAGAAGTGAAAGTACTTAAAAATTTAAGTTATAGAAGTGTAAGTTCTATAAAAAAAAAAAATATATATATATATATATATATATGTATAGGAGATTGCGCTTTTGCTGTAGAAGTTCCTAAACTTTGGAACAGTTTGCATAAACATATTAGAGACGCCTGCCGCTATACAGGATTTTAAAGGATCAAAAATCAAAACATCTGTTTATAATAGCTTTTAATCAGCCACAATTTTATTACATGTGATGCTTTTTTCCCGTTCTTTTTTGCTAATGTTGCTATTGTTGCTATTGCTATTATACTTAAATATATTGTTATTATACAAAACATATATATTTTGCCTATGTGATGCTTTTTCCCCTAGGGCTGTGCGATATTGACACAAAATTATATCTCGATATTTTCTGGGCTTTTCTCGATAACGATTATTAGACGATATTTTGCTGAGTTTATTGTGCTGGTACTTTGGCAGGTTTAGGACTGTCGTGGACAGCCGGCTCCCTAAAGTTTTGGATATTCCTCATACTCTGTGTGGTGGTCAGTTCACAGCAGTGACAGAATTTTTTTTCTTCCAATGTTTCAATTGATTTTTACCTAATATGGGCATTTTTACCTTTAAAAAGTTTTTTTTTTTCAATCTAATTATATGCATGCATCATATTTTGTGTCTATATTGTGCTATATAAATAAAGTCGCTATTGTTATTGTACAAAAAATATATATTTTACAAAATAATTTGGACTTCAATCAAAGACATATGTCTAAGCAAGTTGTGTTCCAAATTTGAAGTTGATATCACAAAAATTTAGCCTATAAAGTACCGTTACCTAATTTATGATGATTACTAAAATATGCGATAGGAAAAAAGGCAATGAAAAGGCTATAATAGTATGTGTTCATCAATTAAATAAAGAAAATCATTTGATTACAGGAAAAATAACCATTGGGAATGAGAATTACAAAAACTTTATGAGGGGAAAATGTCTTCTAAAAAGACACGTAACTCATAACTAGATTGATATTCTATATATTGATATGTAATATATCAAATAAGAACATTAGTTAATGTTTCGCGCATTAAATATGTGAAGAATTTTGATCAGTTTTGGTGCAGAATTGGAGGGCGGAGCTTAACTGTCATGTATATAGTATTTAAAAAATATTCGAGATCCTAAAACTGACTTCACTCTCTAAATGCAAATGATAATTCCATGTAATTATGCATAAAAACAGCCTCTTTATTTTGATTTTGGTGTGCAATGTGACCCAGACAGGTGTTTTTCTGCACGAGTTTCTTAACTCAAACTCAAACTGTCTCTCAGGAAGTTTCCTTCTCCTGGAGGGTAAATGAATGGCCTTTCCTTCATTCTGTAATTTCCAACATCACAGGTGCCCTCTGGCTCCAGAATGACGAAGCAATGGCATTTCTGAAGGCTAAAGTGACAGGCGGTCTGGGGCTGGGAGATATCGCTGTTCACACACTCCTAAATGTGAGTGAGAGTCTTAGTTTGAGACAGACTGGAGAGTGCAGGTTTACAGGGAGTTTACATCGGTATCACGAACCAGATCTCACGGCTTTCACTGTCAACACGACGAACACGCACACTCTCAATGACGTCACACACCTGTTCATGAAAAACGAACGCAGATAAAAATAAACAGAAACTAAAGCATTGAGTAGAACATTGAATCTTATAGTGAAGGGGCGGTGCTGTTTAATCAGGGCGGGGTTATAGTGAAGGGGCGGGGCTGTTTTATCAGGGCGGGGTTATAGTGAAGGGGCGGGGCTTTTTTATCAGGTGGGGTTATATTGAAGGGGCGGGGCTATTTAATCAGGGTGGGGTTATAGTGAAGGGGCGGGGCTGTTTTATCAGGGCGGGGTTATAGTGAAGGGGCGGGGCTTTTTTATCGGGGTGGGGTTATATTGAAGGGTCGGGGTTATAGTGAAGGGGCGGGGCTTTTTTATCGGGTGGGGTTATATTGAAGGGGCGGGGCTGTTTAATCAGGGCGGGGTTATAGTGAAGGGGCGGGACTGTTTTATCGGGGTGGGGTTATAGTGAAGGGGCGGGGCTGTTTAATCATGGAGGGGATATAGTGAAGGGGCGGGGCTGTTTTATCGGGGCGGGGTGGGGCGGGGCTATAGTGAAGGGGCGGGGCTGTTTTATCGGGGCGGGGCTATAGTGAAGGGTCTGGGCTGTTTTATCAGGGCGGGGTTATAGTGAAGGGGCGGGGCTGTTTTATCGGGGTTGTACGTCAGAACGTAGGCTCACTATTGGCCAGAAAAACCGTCAAAATAAAAGTTGTTTAACTTTGAAAAAATGAACAGAAATAATTATATTAGTCTACTGTACAATAGATTTAGCCACGTCTCAATGTATTAAAAATACTACTAATTATAATGATGTGTGCATAGAAGGTTGCTTATTTTTAAACAATATTTCTCAATATTTGCATTTTACAGCATGTAGCCTTCAATGCTTATATGTATTATTTACTTATGATTACCGTCATAAATAATAAAGTAATTTAATTGAATTTAATATTTTCTTTCAAATAGTTAAATAAAATAGAAAAATAGTTCCAACAGATTTTGCTGTGGTACCGAAATTGGTACCGAGAACCGTAACATTTTAATGGTCTCGGTACCGAGACATCCCTAATCCATACAGTATTAGTTTTCCTTAATACCGTCTCAATAAATGTTTAAATAAATTAATTATTTTTACTTCGCACCGCAACAATTACGTCTTTATCCCCTCACTGCCTTTCGATTACTACAGGTTTACAAATCTAGCGAAATGCTTGCACAAAAATAATGTTCCAAATGCTTGTTAATCTCACAGTCTTTTCAGTGTTTCCCGTTAAAAGTTCTGAAATGGAATATGTAACATTCATGACATTTTTTAAATGTCTTTCTACAAGCAAGCACCTGTTTCTCAAAGGTCCCGTCTGGTTTACTGGCGCTCTTACAGCGCCGCACAAATCAGTTCTGGTTACATTCATGATACGTTAAGTTTTCATAATTGTAATCGATGTCTCTCAGGTCAACAGCTGCAGTGTTATCAGACACAAACACACGTAGCGCTCGCTCGCCGGCTTAATTGAAAACGGACTACGGGAAGATGGAGTCTGGGGATTTTAACGGACACAGTCATTTTCCTATCGCTCACACGTCGTTCAGTGGAGAGGTGACAAGCAATTTCGCCCGTTCACCTGTCGAGAGGCGTCACGCAGCAGTGATCCCGGGGTGAGGATGGAGAATATGAATCCAGGAGAGAAAATGAATCCATCCTGGACTTTATCTGGAGTGTCGGCAGCTGAAATGAGCCACTCGTCTGACGCGGTGTAATGATGATTTCTCTATATGCTCAGAGACTTTAATGGGCCGCTGTACGCTCACTCCAGCTCCTTATGGAAAAGCAAACTGATAAATCACAGATATAATAATAATAATAATAAACATAGCAATTAGGCGGCCATAGAGGCAGAATTATGAGCTAAAAATAAGGGCAGCGAACATCAGAACAACTTCAAAAATGAGTAAAGACATTTGGAGATGATTTAAAGATATAGCCATTTTTGATGTTGTGTTTGAGCATTTGATTCATGATTTGAGCATTGAATTATATATTTAATTATGACAGGTTTTTACTGGGTTGATAATGAAAATTAAACACAAATGAGTTTTAATTAGATTTTTGATACAGTTCATGCTTTTCCCCGAATGGGGAAATAAAATTGCATTTGGTTTATCATCTGAGCAGCCATATTGAGAGTTTGATTTATTATTTAATAATTTGAGCATTTGATTTAACATTTAAGACTGATTTATTATTTGATACTTTTAAGCATTTTTGTATTTTAATTTTAATTTAGTTAGGAAACAACTTCCATACTAAATGATTGTAAGCACATAAATACAATCACTTTTGACCAATAAGTGGCGCTGACACCACATTGATCTGGTGTGCTCAGTGTTGGGTGACAATTACACACATAAAGATTGATGTCAATATGTCAAATCTTTCCAGAGATACAGACACAAAATCCATACATCTTTGTCGGCATGGGCTGAAGATGGTCTGACTTGAATTTGGTAAAAATCAGACAAATTGTCTAAGGAGTTTGAAAAAAATATGTTTTTTTTAAAGAAAATAATTATGGAGGGAAGGAAGTTTGGCCGACTATGGCAAAATTGATATCTATGTACTCGGCATGACCCAATGAAATGTATTAAGACCAGTTTCATAACAATACACATGCTGCACCAAAACTAAAGAGGCCAGTCTCATGATTTTTGGTCAAACTGTTCAGACGTTATAAGCAAAAATACAAATTTTTCATTTCTTGTGTCCACTAGGTGGCACTGTGCCGAAACTGTGCGTTCACCATCAGGTCTTGGTTGTCATTACACACACCAATTTTGGTCCGAATACGCTAAAGCATTGCAGAGATATAGCCTCATGTCCATTTTAACGTGATGTATGTCAAATTTGTTTGCGCTTTAATTGAGAATGGTTTGACGAATTTATTTTAATCTCTTGACTTTTAAAGTTTTTTTTGTCGGCACTGCCTGAGGATGACCTGATTACATTTTTGTGAATATCGAAGCAACAGTATAAGAGTTCGAAAAAGTAGGTTTTTAAAGAAAATCAAAATGGCGGAGAGGAAGATGGAAAAAATTGGTATCCATATTCTCAGCATGAGAATTTTTTTTTTTAAATGGCGGAAAAATTTACATGGAAAATAGGGGGCAATTGAATCATTTTGAGCCAAGGAATCAGGATTTTTTTACGGTTCAAAAGTTATTAACATAAATGTAAGTGAAACTTTTGAACAGTTGGTGGCGCTAGAGGGGTTGAGTTAGAGACTCCTATCTGTGTGCCAAATTTCACAACTTTCACAAAAATAAAGTACTTTAAATAAAATAAATGACAAATAGACAGTGTTTAATGTTCTTTTCTATGTTCTTCACTCCATTGGGACGTTCAGGAAGAATTTCAACTTTAAAAAGAGTTAAAAATGTTAAAGTCGTACTTACATGCATATTAGCAAAAAAGTCTATGCCAAATAAAAGTTGTCAACCGTTACAGAAAACAGGAAGAATAGAGTCTCACAGAAAGCTTATTCTTAAGTTCAACTGCGGGAAATAAAAAAGTGTGAGTGAAAGAGAAAAGGAAACAGCCAATTAGCAGAAAGCCAGCAGGTGTTCGTTTGCTCCATCGCCCGGCAGGAGGGACGGGCACGCCGGCTTCTTAAAGAGCACAGTTACTATGGCAACAGCCTGGCACAGTCCATCTCCAGGGAAACGAAAATGTCACAGCTCAAAGGGGGGGAGAGAGAGAGAGAGAGAGAGAGAGAGAGAGAGAGAGAGAGAGAGAGAGAGAGAGAGAGAGAGAGAGAGAGAGAGAGAGAGAGAGAGAGAGAGAGATCACAGGTAGAGGAACGCTACAGATCGATGTCTGAGACGTCTGTTACTTTATCTCTCTATCTATCTCTCTATCTATCTCTCTATCTATCTCTCTATCTATCTCTCTATCTATCTCTCTATCCATCCATCCATCCATCCATCTCTCTATCTATATCTCTATCCATCCATCCATCCATCCATCCATCCATCCATCCATCCATCCATCCATCTCTCTCTCTATCTCTCTATCTATATCTCTATCCATCCATCCATCCATCTATCTCTCTATCAATCTCTCTCTCTCTCTCTCTCTATCTATCTCTCTCTCTATCACTCTATCCATCTATCTCTCTATCAATCTCTCTATCTCTCTCTCTATCCATCTCTCTATCTATCTGTCTCTCTCTATCTCTATCTCTATCCATCCATATAGGGTTGGGTATCGTTTTTATTGATTAAAACGAATTTTATTCCGATTCCTATTCTGCTTATTGATTCCGATTCTTATCAATTCCTAATTTCGATTCCAATAAGAAAAAAAAAATCTTGGATATCATTCACATTTAGTCTTATTGCAGAAGATGAATCTGAATATCAACAGAAATCAACAGGCTAAATAACACTTACACGAGGAGCGTTTGCCTGTGGTTTAAAAACACCATAGAAGAACAACTAGCCGAACTAATATACATTTCAAGCATTATTAAAGACAAGTGAACACTCAGTAATTAAAAAAGAACAAAAAAAATTGATACAACTGAAATAAAGTGTTTTACAATTTTCAGGTACAGAAACTGTAATCAAATGTAAAATAAAACTGCACTTTGTAAATAAAATATACATTACAAATATAGTTACAAAAGTTATTCAGAGAAGAACAGGTCAGGTGACACGGCTGCTAGTCACTTTTGAAAGACGCGCTAGCTGAGAGGAGTTTCGTCACTAAACTAAAAGTGATCGATAATGGATCATTTCAATGAACTCGATGAACCCATGATATCTAAAAGCTGAAACTGTCTCACACACCCTTCCTAAAGCGGCCCGTTACAGTGGTGAGGGAACCTGTGCCGTCTGTCAGCCGAGGAGATTAACATCACAAACATTACCCGAGTGTTTTATTATATATCATAGCAATTACTTTGGTTTTGTTTAACTCTGAAACATGAAATGTGGAGTTATCTGCTTTTGCTAAATAACAAACTTTTAATATATATAAAAAAACACTTTCAATGAACTTTAGTTTTGTAAGTTACCTGTATTTTGTTTTTAGTTATTATTACTTAATCAAAACAACCCAGCTGCAGTTTGATTAATATTAGAATGCACAATTAAAAAAACACATGATTTATGAAAATGCACAAGAACGGAGTAATCTGCTTTTGCAAATGAACTCTTCAAAGAGTTTAATTAAATGTTCATGTTAATATAATTTGGTTGCATTTGTGAGTTCATAAAAATATAACTGGTTGTGTAAACTTGGCACATAATATCTAAATATCGATAGATATAGCCCTAACTCGAAATCGTAGCGCAGATTTTTTGGAGGTATCGGCTAGGGGTCGACCGATTATCGGCACCGATATTAAGCATTTTTATGGTTATCGGTATCGGCCATATTCAAAACCGATTTGCCGATAAAAATTATTTTATTTTGAAATGCGCTATATTTGGCTCTGACGCAGCCACCTCTGTCGGAAGTCTTACTCCAAGTCCGAAATCTCCACTTGAGTAGCACCTATATACACCACACTTTTCAGTCTTGTACAAAGTTATATTATGAAGACATTTACAGAGGGATTTGTGAAAATATTATTCCTAGCCTGATTTATATAACATTTTATTCCAAAAAACATGGTGAAAATAATTTTTTAAGGCTATTGACAGTATATTCTGATTTACTGGATCACAAAAGTAGATATCCATAAACCCCTCTGTAATTGTTTTCCTATTTAATATGTGAACACAATGAAAAAATAATTTTGAACCTGGCTTTATCCAAAACTCAGATTTCCATGGTGATATCTGCTAGTTAAAATTTTTACCCTATTCACCTGTAGTGTCTCGCCTTAAGGCGAGACACTACGGGTGAATAGGGTACAATTTAAAAATGATAGATATCACCATGAAACTTCCTCAGTTGATTACTTACACAAGTTCATAAAAAAAATTTATTACAAGTTTTTGAAATTTGTATGTTTAATTATGCAAATTAGGTATTATCTCATTAAATATGCACAATTTTGCATATATTTTCGGTAGATAGATCTGAACATATGATAAAGCCAGGTGCAAAATAATTTTTTCATTTTGTTTACACACAAAATGAAAAAAGATGTTGAGAGGGATTTTCGCCATATTTTTTGGATTAAAATGTCCCATAAATCAGGCCAGGAATGATTTATTAACAAATCCCTCTGAACATATCTTCAGAATACTGCTAAGTGTATAACTGGAAAATTTGGTGTACATCGGTGCTACATCGGCCGAGATGTTTCTACTGGAGGATGACAAAAAACCCATTTTGAGAAAAAGGCATTTTAAGATTTGTAATGTAAAAAATCATACTTTTTTAGTAGAAACAACTATTTATTGACACAATATCTTATAAAATAATTAGCAACAACAATACAAACCATCTAAATCACATCAAACCTTTTAAACACAGCATTTATGGCCTTTAACTGAGCAGAAAAACAGTCAAAAACACACATCTAAATGTCGGAGCGCGTCACGTGATGCATCTGAACCAATCACGCTGTCAGACATTGACATCAGCCAATGAGATTTCGCTTTTAGAGTTAAATGCCCATTTTACTTTCACGATTGGTTGCTGATTAAAAGGAAATGACCATATTTGGATCCGACAGCATTGTACAGAAGAGAGAGGGCTTTTCAGACGTGTGCGTGATTAAAGGAAGAAGACAGAGATCGCGGAGCAGCGCGTTGATTTAGAACGCCAACTTTTGTTGAATTTCGGAGAAATCTACAGACGCAAACAGACAAAGTGTAGTAAAATAAAGACCTAAATGTGTATTTCGGACTTTTTTTCACCACAAGTCTGAAAGAAGACATGTTATTGAAGACAAATAGCCCAAAATCTCAAAATTGACCAGTGAAAAAAAAACGATGTTTTTGCCTGCCGTGTCTCGCCTTAAAAAGCAGGTCAGTACAAATCAAATCGAATTTTAAACCGTAAAAAAAAAAAGTATTTAAATATGAATCCTGCGTACGTGTCTATAAATGAATGGCGCCGACGCGTGATTTCATTTACCACACACACACACACTGGAGCACGCGTGTTGAGCCTCAGCCGCATCATTATATGAGGACATGATTGCATAAACATCATCTCCAGAGCCGCTTTGAGTCACTTCATGAGCTTTTTATTAACGCTTCAACAGAGGAAAGCTATCGTCATATCATAAACACACAGAATCTCACAGATCTCCTCGGCAACCCGTCAAAATAAAAGTTCGGTTTTTCATAGGGCCCTAAAATGTAATTTTTTGTTAAACTGTAAATAAATTGAAGAAGTTTGATGATTTCAATTAATTAGAAATGCTTTTTGATTACTAAAATGTAATCTAACCATTAAAATAAAGTCTTTAAGTTTTACAACATCTGCTGGGTGCAGCATCATAAATAACATTAATTATTATTATTAATGTTAATATTAAAGGAGAACTCCGGTCAATTTTAACATTGAGCTAAATTTTTAGTAAATTTGAAGTGCTGTCAATACAGAGAACAACGACAAAAATCGGTCTTCCCTACACCGTGTTATCCTCTTTTTAAAATGTGCACCCTGTTGACTTCAATGGGGCAAATTTTAAACCTGCTTTTATTTCTCTTATCATCCTTGATGTGTCATACAAGTGCCCAGCCATGTTGAGTGATTCCTTCAGAGTGAACACGAGTGAATCTGACTGCAGGAGATGTGAAAGATATTAATAGAAATGATGTTATATCAGCCAGCACACAGACCTGTATTTAGTTCCTGTTTTCGGTCGAAGTCCAAAGTAGTCGATTGTCGAGTTCACGCGCATAGGTTTAGTTACCAATGATCACGCGCGTGACTTGCATGACATCAAGGATGATAAGAGAAATAAAAGCAGGTTTAAAATTTGCCAGTTCTCAGATTTAAAGATATGTTTAAAGGCATTTAAAGAAAGTATTTGTCAAAACCCTTTGATATTCTTAATTGATTAATTAAATTAATTATTTTTTTTACATCATAGGCTATATATCGGTTCAAAATATCGGTTATCGGTCTACTGGATCCGTAATAATCGGTATCGGCCCTAAAACTCACATATCAGTCGACCCCTAGTATCGGCAAATATCATATCGCTGGCTGAGAGAATCAATATCATATTGTGATAAACTGTCCGATATACACCCCTATTCAGCAATATGCAATATCATATGTTATCATATCATCATGTTTTCATTACATTCTACGTGCAAAGTGAAATCTCATTGGTGCAAAATCCCACAAATACACACATTAAGCAGATTCACACTGATAAACCAGACAGAAGCCATTCATTATCATTGAGAGTTTGTAATGCAAGTGACTTGAGCGACACCGTCGGCAATGTGACTCTTCGTCCTAAAGTTGATGACGGGACATTAGCAGGTTTTGCCCGGCAGAAATAATTCATTAACCTAAACGGCCCCAGATTGCAATTTATTAACCGCTGCATTTGTAAGCACGACTGCCGGCGGGTCTCAAAACCAGCTCCAGGCCGACAAATATTGGTGATTTGTCATGACAGCTGTCATTTAACACACGACACGAGCTACTCTTAATGGCTGCTGGCCATATTCCGGTTTTAAATTTGATTTTTCTCACTAATTCGACCCACCTGCCACTGCTGACATATTAAGAACAACCGGTGATGATGGAAAGGGGAGTGTGATGAGACGGAGGCGGACTCATAAACGCTCAGCTAAATGGAGCGCTTCAGCTGCACGTCTGCATGCGAACACGGGAGGCTCATTTATTTCCCTTTTGTCGCTGTTGTCTTCATTGTCTGCATGATTAAACCAGCACCACGCGGATCTGCTCAACAAATAGCCTAATTGAGAATGACCTTGGTGAATGATATATCAGCAACACACACACACACACACACACACACACACACACACACACACACACACACACACACACACACAGGCGTGTGAGGCGCAGAGGACGGACACTGTCATCTGTGTCTTCACTCCTCCATAATCGCTGAAATTAACAAATCAAAACAACATGAAACTAACTCTGCCAGAGAATCACATGACAGTTCTGGTTCAGTTTCAAGTACTAGTGCTCACAGTGATTTGATTAAACCACTAACATTAAGTATGCACTATAAAACAGCTGAAAAAGTACAGACTTAGACTTTAAAGGGGTCATGACATGAGAAACCAAATTTGCCTTGATCTTTTGGTATATAAGAGGTCTTTGTACCATTAAAACGTCCTGCAAGTTTCATAGCTTAAGACGTCCTCCCGATAATAAACGAATCATTTATTTAATCAAGCTCTAAATACAGCTCGTTCTGGATCCATGGTAAGAAGTGACGTCACGGTACGAAGTGACGTACCAGCGTTTGCATATGACCGCCTCCAGCACAAGACAACTACACTTTAAGCGCAAGGCAACTACACTCATTTCGTATCGTTGTCGCGCCCGCGCGCCGCGCAAGTGTTCAGTCGACGGACAGCGAGTGGGTCTGTGTACAGGGAGATTACGATGCCGCAGATGTGCTGTTCCTGGCTGTGGACAAACAACATCTGTGAATACGCTGCCGAAAGATCCAGACATCAGGGGAAAATGGATGCACTTTATTTCTTGCGGACGTCCCAGTCATGGCAGTGTTAATTTAAGCGCTCAGTGAAAAGAGGAGCGTGTTCCGGCGCAAACGTTCCCTGGTGATATTCTGCAGTTTCAGAAAACAACTCCGCCACTGACCAGGAGAAACCCAGTCTAAAGACAGCGGCGCCGCGCGTTAGTCAGATGCTATTTTAAGAGCGCGTGCTTGGCCATTATGTAGCGTGTGAACAACACACACACTTTGATTCTCTAATCTAAACAGACGCAGCAGTTTTCATTTTTGCAAATCATACATTATTACAAGGAAAAATATTAACACACGAGGGAAATCATTGTTGTGTCCGTGAAGATGTGAAAAAATGGAACAAGCGCGCCGGCTCTTAAAGGGAATGTGAGAGGACGCTCTGATTGGTTTATTTCACTTTAAGCCCAAAACACACCTATGAATAATTAAGCGACTTCAGACCAACACATTTTAGATTTGAGTCGGGCGCAAGAGTCGTTTATCCCGCCGCATTGCTGGTCACCAGCATATAAGGGAGGGATGTTTTGCATGCTAGTTCCCACCATAGGATGCTAGTTTGCTGGTTTGCTGGTCCACATCATCATGGTTGCTGGTCCCTAACATGAACCAGTTTCACCAGAACTAGAAAAATAATTTAACCAGGCCATTAAAAATCATAATCAGTGCATCACTAATTCTACTAAATATAAGAATCTTTGCAGCTAACTGTCAGTAGAGTATTAGTAAACCGTATGCTTAATATCTGCTAACACTTTATTTTAATGATCCCTCAACAGATATTCTACAGACTATAAGTAATTAAGTCACAGTCTACTAATCATCTTGAGAGTTAGTTGACATGTAGTTGAAAAGTTACTTAGTGAATGTTTTTAGTGAATGAAAAGTTTTTTAGAGAATGTCTAAAGTGGACTATGGAAATAAAGTGTAACCGGAATTCATCCTGGTTTATGCTAGAACTATCAGCAGGGAGAGCAGGACGAGGGCTGGTGTGTGTGTGTGTGTGTGTGTGTGTGTGTGTGTGTCTCAGACCTGATCTCTGCACAGCTACAATCACTAATGAGTCCGCGTCTCGACCTCCTTCTGTTTGTTTACAGCGCGCACGCACACACACACACACACGGTGAGCTGTGAGTGACGATACACTCGCTGGTTCGACGCTTGACACTGATGTGTTTCCCAGGAGGAATCGGAGACCATGCAGGAAAACACCTGGAGGAAAAGAAAAGTCTCTCCATCTTATATTATGAAGCGTTTCCTGAGTCTGAGCGGATACATCGAGTGTCACGAGGGCGTCTGATCATTAAAACGCTTCATTAAGCACATAATATTTGAGAGAGCTTCAGTCAAAGGCTTTGATGAGACTCAGTCAGGAAATATCATAAATACAGATACTGCAAAACAAAAATGCATGATTCAATGCTCTCTATGCAACAACTTTAATCAGAAGAGCTGGGCATTGACAGATTTCACCAATCGATTCAAATTCAGTTCTTGATCCAAATGCTGGGTTGTTTCAACCCAATTTTGGGTCAAATATGGACAAACCCAAACGTTGGGTTAAAAATGTAATTAAAAAATTTAACCCAACGGCTGGGTTTGTCCATATTTGACCCAAACAACCCAGCATTTTTTAGAGTAGAGTGCAAGTAATTTTTTCTTAAGGAAAACATCCTCAAATGAAGCTGTAGTGTAAACTAATAAGTTTGTACATTACTATAATAATATTAAAAGGTTAAAATGAACAACTAAAGTAAAAATTAAATTTAATTGCCATTTACTTTTAGATATAATAATCAACACTCACATAAAAAACGTATGCAAACATTTAAATTATATGAACTTTGATATAATGATGTTTCTACTCCAATTTGAAGTTGAAAAGTAAACATTTAAACAGTGCCTGTAAAAACTTGTTTTCATGAGAGATTTATTCAAACATTCAATAAACAAGATTATGAAAATTATTATGAATATGTAATATAGTGCTTATATTTATCAAAATAATTGAACTGAGGCGATATGCGATCTGTCACGCCACATTAAAGTTTGATTATTTAAATTAATTTATCAATTAATTTACTGTTTGAATTCCATGATAAAATTGACAGAATTCTGAAAGCTGAGACTCTGTTTCATATCAGAAGTATCACAGCACAAAGCTTATTGCAATTATTGGATGGCAGACATCAACTGAAAATGTAAGATTTTTTTAAATTTAAGATTAAAATCAATTAGAGAAGCACGATTCTTGTGAAATTGAGAATCACTATTTTTTTTGTTTCAAACTGAAATAAAGATTCTGAACAAACAATTAACAAAATAACATGTGATTTACTAAAGGTTCTGACAAAATGTTAATTGCTGCAGTTTATTTAAAATATTTAATGAATCAGAATGAATAAAAAAAATGAGTTAAGTGAACGATTCAATGACTTACTCAAAGACTGCACTTGTTTATTAATGATTCAATGAGAAGTACGTTTTTAACGGTCACTTGTCGCCACCTACTGGTGTAATGATGTAAATGATACACTCGTTATTTGAAGTGCCAAGTTCATTTCAAAAGGTGATATACTCTATTTTGATCACTACTGAAAACATTAATTTGTATATCCCAACTATAAACTTTTATCCCAGTACTTCTGTGATAATGAGAATATTTGCAACACAAAAATAATGAAAATGTGTGATTGAAAAGACAAGAGATTAGAATGTTTCTGTGTGATTTTGTCACATGTTTAATATACAGGTGAACCGTTGTCATTAAGGAATGAGCGTGCATCAGTCTTTAACTTTAACTAACTTTAGCAAACATTTGCGTTAGACAGTTTTTCAGGTCACTGAGCCAAATGTCCCTGAAAAAAGCAGATGCATGAACACACAGCAGCCGGTCTGAGTAATAAACATCCCTCCTGTCGGGCGACAGCAGAGATGCATGATGGGACAACAACAGACAGATGCTTTCTGTCACTCAAGTAAAGGTCACAACAGGAACAACTGCATTTAGCCGTTTAGCCATCAGAATTAATATCTCATTATCAGTGTTTTGTGAAGAATTAAAAATCTCAGAACTTACTGATCCATTTTGTCTCAGATGTTTCTTTTAATATTGTGTAGGAAAGATAAAAACACGACATAATTTATATATCGATAGTTATATCATACAGTGAGAGTCTGGAGCTATAAAAGGATCATTGTGCAGTTTGAAACATCTGAGAGAAACAAATGAGACATTAAAGAGATTCTTTATATGGGGATTGAGGCAGAAAAATAAATTGAGGCATTAAGGGTATAATGCCCTTTTCACAAGATGTAAAATAAGTCTCTGATGTCCCCAGAGTGTGTGTTTGAAGTTTTAGCTCAAAATACCCCACAGATATTTTTATATATCATGTTAAAATCGTCACTTTTTGAGGGTGAGTAAAAACACACCGTTTTGTGTCTGTCCCTTTAAATGCAAAAGAGCTGCAGCTCCCGGCACAGGGGGCGGAGCTTTAACAGCTCGTGTCCTTTTACCTCACACACACACACACACTGAACATTTCAGTCAGACAATGATGGAGAGACTCAAGAAGAAGTGACACATGTAGAAGAACAGGACATTTCTGAATGGTTAGTTGATGAATTTATGAAGCTTATGTGTAGTTATCTTCTAGTCATTGATTAGCATATTCTGTCTTGATAATCTATAAATCGTGTTCAGGGGGCGGGGTTTATGTAAATTTTAGGGTTGGCGATGTCACTAACCCGGGAGGAATGTTGTGTAGTCTCTACCAGCCGTTTGTTGTAGTCCTTAAACTATTTCTTTAAAAGCAAATATCTCCCTTTACTCTGAACTTTCAAAAAGCAACATTACACACTAACTACAGTTAGAAAAGTGAAATCATAATCAACCACCCCTTTAAATGAACATCATTAAAGGATAATTCCGGTATTTAACACCTTGAGTCTATATTGTAGTTTGTTTTGGATGAACAAGAGTGGTGGACAACATTTTTTTGACAATGGTTCCTCTCTCGAGTTTTTGACTATAAAAGAATTGGCCATGGACCCATTTAACATTGGAGTCAATGGTCATGTCCGAAAATGTCATTAAAACAGCCAATAATGTTCGTTTACAAAACTGTGCAACTCACCGAGTGATTAGTGGTGTTCGTTGATGTTCCAGAAACAAAAAGTGTTGCGAAATACAGTTTCTGTCGTGTTTTATTCGTCATTTTGTAAAATCCCATTGTAGAAAAAATAGTTCCACTATAGCAAAATAAACGGATTGGAATCATATATTGCGACGATATATTGTTTATAATCATCAACTAACATCACTAACCAATCGGTGAGTTGCACAGTTTTGTAAACGAACATTATTGGCTGTTTTAATGACATTTTCGGACATGCCCATTGACTCCAATGTTAAATGGGTCCATGGCCAATTCTTTTATAGTCAAAAACTCGAGAGAGGAACCATTGTCAAAAAAATGTTGTCCACCACTCTTGTTCATCCAAAACAAACTACAATATAGACTCAAGGTGTTAAATACCGGAATTATCCTTTAAAAGGCTGTGATGATCTCATCGATGAGCTCTTCTTCCTCAGTTAAACTTCAGCCATTAAGGAGAGTTTTAAATAGCTCAAAATTCCCACCGTCTCCATTACTTCTGCTGTATTTTATTATCTAACGTTAACAAAGATTAATAAATACTGTAACAAATGTATTGTTCACTGTTAGTTCATACATTAACTAATGAACCTTATTGTAAAGTGATACTAGATGCCTCAATCAGATCTGATGCCGTTAAACTGTGAAATCTAGTTCTTCAAAACGATGACGATGATGGTGTACGAGCCACTCCGAACGTCACCTAACTTAACCAGACTAATTTAAGTCTGTTCTCAAACACACATTTCCTCATTAAAAGCCCCTCGTGTGTCCAGTGATGACAGAAGATCTGATTACCAGCGGCTCGATGCTAAAACTGAGCGACCGCTGGAGAAATAACTGAGAAACAGAGGCAAGACTAAACTATAGATCAATACATCCAACAGACTCGATATTGAGCTCAGTGCAGTCTGAGTGCGTGTGTGTGTGTGTGGTTTGAGGAGATATGAAAAAAAGTTATGTATACAATATAGTTTGGCACATTTTGACCTGCATACTTTATTGGTATTTTGGATATTGGTTAGGTTTTTTTTTTCTTTTCTGTTTTTCCTCTCTCTTCTATAGGTCTATATCTCCTCAGTCCTCCGAAGATCCCGAAAAAAAACTTTACTCAGAGAACCTGTCAATCACAGCTGTCAATCATGATGTTACACCACCGTTTTTATAGCATCACGTAACAAACTAAAAACAAACTTATTTTAAAAACAGACACTTGAACTTACATCAGCGTGATAAAAACGACAGAAACCACCTTTGAAAAAAAGATATTTGAAGTGTAATTTACGTCCCGTTGAATAACACGGGAGGTGGGATTATGACCTATACTAGGACCAGCCACCGGGGGGGCGATCAAGATGCTTTGGCTTCACTTTTCAGGACTTGTGCGGCACGAGAGAGAGAGAGAGAGAGAGAGAGAGAGAGAGAGAGAGAGAGAGAGAGAGAGAGAGAGAGAGAGAGAGAGAGAGAGAGAGAGAGAGAGAGAGAGAGAGAGAGAGAGAGAGAGAGAGAGAACGTGACCTGCTTATCTTTGCTCCTGGCAATCGCTGTGATAATGCTGGAGTCTGACATGATATTATTATGTGAAAAGGGTTTTTATATACAAGCTAGTATCAACATTTAAAGGGCACCTATTATGGAATTTTGAAATTTACCTTTCATGTAGTGTGTAACAGATCTAAGTGAACAAAAACATCCTGCAATGTTTGAAATATGAAAGTGTACCGTATATAAAGTTATTGTCTTTCAAAAGTAAGAGTCGACTCGGAGTCATTTTTATGAATCGTTAGAAGACCGAAGCTTTTTCTCTGACTAGATGACGTCAACTTGTCAAGTTATTTGAATACGATACGCCCACTTATTGCGCTCCAAGGCCAGCAGGGAAAACATCATGGCGACGAGACGCTGTGTTCTGAAGTGCGACTCAAAAGCCAACTTTTTTCATCTGCCCAAGGAGGAGCATTTGAAGACTAAGTGGCTACAATTCATATATACAACTATACCACAGAAGTATAGTCCGAGCCTTGTGCTTTGTTCGCGTCATTTTGAAGACGATTGCTTTTTAAATGCAATCAAACTTGGATTCGCGAGCCGGCTGATATTGAAGGAAGGTTCAGTTCCAAGTGTATTTGCATCAGCTTCCTCCTCCGTATCACAACCTGTAAGTGTTATTAATAATTGTTGCTTTTATGTTTTATGTAGCATGCTTAATAATTATTTAGTTTGTTGTGTAAGCACCGTTTAGCTTCTAGGTCTTCAATGACAATTGTATTGAGATATGTGAAGTGTTTGTCGTTGTTTTCGGAGTTGTCTTAAAGAATAGAGTAATACCTCGTAGTAACGTAACTGGAATTTTTTTTTTTTTTTTTTTTTGTAAAAACGTTATGTTTATGCATCGGGCTAATGCAAACAAAGACTGATTGTGCTTTTACAATATGAACTCTGGGCTATGCTCGCTAACATAACATTAAATTCTTTATCTTATTTTTAGTTTTTTACTACAAACTACAAAGCAGTGGACTATAATCATTATTATAACACAATTGAATTGATAAAAGCATCATTGTACTCCGTGTTAAAAATAAGTATTATCTCTGTAAACACTGCTGGGTCATCTGACCAATCAACGCAGATTAGCGTCGCGCAAAGGAGGGGTTTGGAAAAATGAGTCGTTGAACGAATCATTTGGGAGTCGGTGAGCAAATCAGGTAAAAATAAATGCATATTATACGACAACAAAAGTGTATTTTGTCATTGCATGCATGTAAAACTGTTGTTGGGGACTCCCACAACAACATTAGGAACATTTTTAATGTCATAATAGGTGCCCTTTAACTCAGAGCCGGTCCTTCTCTCACATATACACTACCATTCAAAAAGTGACATTTATAATTCATCAAAGAATTCATCAAAGTAATAATCTGAACTGTGTTCAACACTGATAATAATCATAAATGTTTCTTGAGCATCAGATCATCATATTATACTGATTTCTGAAGGATCATGTGACACTGAAGACTGGAGTAATGATGCTGAACATTCAGCTTTGATCACAGGAATAAATTACACGTTACTATATATTCACTTAGAAAACGGTTAGTTTAAATTGTAATAATATTTCACAATTTTTACTGTATTTTTGGTCCCTGGGAACTGAACCCAGTATGCTCTGCTGTCTGAGAAATAAAAATGATCAAAAAACTAAATGTTCATAAGAGCATGAATGAACATTAACTCTTCGATCTCCAGCCGGTTGTTGCGGACCAGATGCCGTCCGACCCCTCGACCTCATTAAGCATCAATTACTGAGACTCTCGTTAAAGTGAGCGCCGAGACCGGATCGGAGCGAACGACGGGGGAAAGAGATGATTGGATTAAATCATTATATAAATGTGATTTTACATGGAAAAAACTCCCCGTCTGTTGCTGCCGTCTTTAACAAACCCAGGTCTGATATCACAGTTCAGCAAACAGTGTTTTTTCTTCTTCTTTTGCATCATCTAGAGCCGCTAAAACACCTCAGAAATCACATCGAAACCTCGGAAAAACACCTCGGAAATCACATCGTCATGTTTAATAAGATGTCTCAATGTCATATCAAGACACCAAAGTCTGTAATCGACTCAAACATTAGGGATTGCACGATATCGAAGAAAAATGCAATATGCGATAACTCATTAAATAATGCGATATTTGATATGCAATACGATATGCAATAAGTGTCAAATAAACTTAAATGATCTATTATATAACCTACAAACGCATTTCACATTCTTTCTGTGGCAAGAAAACGTCCCTACAGCTTCTGGAAGTGAACAGCAGTGTTTTACTGTCGCATAAGAAGTGTTATTTTAACATCAGTGGGTTCAGGGTTTCAGGAAGGCCTACATTAGGTTTATTTAACAACAAAAACTGAATAATCAAATGTAAAAATAAAACACTGCTTAGTTTTCACTGTATGAATTAAATATATTAGGGTTGGGCTGAAAAAGTTTGGGCAGTGAAAAGAGGAGTGTGTTCCGGTGCAAACGTTCCCTGGTGATATTCTGCCGTTTCAGAAAACAACTCCGCGTTAGTCATATGCTATTTTAAGGGCGCGTGCTTGGCCATTATGTAGCGTGTGAACAACACACACACTTTGATTCTCTAATCTAAACAGACGCAGAAGTTTTCATTTTTGCAAATCATACATTATTACAAGGAAAAATATTAACACACGAGGGAAATCATTGTTGTGTCCATGAAGATGTGAAAAAATAAATCTAGCAACACATTTACCCAAATTATTATACGCCTGTTTAACCGAAGCTAATTTGTGTGAGTTTCTCCATCATCCTCAATCCGGTCTCCTCAGCTGTGAACCGCTCCTGGCGTGCGCCGGCAAACCTGCCGTTATAATAGCAATCCGCCGTTATAATAGCAATCCGCCGTTATAATAGCAATCCGCCGTTATAATAGCAATCCGCCGTTATAATAGCAATCCGCCGTTATAATAGCAATCCGCGATCCGCCGTTATAATAGCGATCCGCCGTTATAATAGCAATCCGCCGTTATAATAGCAATCCGCCGTTATAATAGCGATCCGCCGTTATAATAGCGATCCGCCGTTATAATAGCAATCCGCCGTTATAATAGCAATCCGCCGTTATAATAGCAATCCACCGTTATAATAGCAATCCGCCGTTATAATAGCGATCCGCCGTTATAATAGCAATCCACCGTTATAATAGCAATCCACCGTTATAATAGCAATCCGCCGTTATAATAGCAATCCGCCGTTATAATAGCAATCCGCCGTTATAATAGCAATCCGCCGTTATAATAGCAATCCGCCGTTATAATAGCAATCCGCCGTTATAATAGCAATCCGCCGTTATAATAGCGACCCGCCGTTATAATAGCGATCCGCCGTTATAATAGCAATCCGCCGTTATAATAGCAATCCACCGTTATAATAGCAATCCGCCGTTATAATAGCGATCCGCCGTTATAATAGCAATCCACCGTTATAATAGCAATCCGCCGTTATAATAGCGATCCGCCGTTATAATAGCAATCCGCCGTTATAATAGCAATCCGCCGTTATAATAGCAATCCGCCGTTATAATAGCAATCCGCCGTTATAATAGCAATCCACCGTTATAATAGCGATCCGCCGTTATAATAGCAATCCGCCGTTATAATAGCGATCCGCCGTTATAATAGCAATCCGCCGTTATAATAGCAATCCGCCGTTATAATAGCGATCCGCCGTTATAATAGCAATCCGCCGTTATAATAGCGATCCGCCGTTATAATAGCAATCCGCCGTTATAATAGCAATCCGCCGTTATAATAGCAATCCGCCGTTATAATAGCAATCCGCCGTTATAATAGCGATCCGCCGTTATAATAGCGATCCGCCGTTATAATAGCGACCCGCCGTTATAATAGCAATCCACCGTTATAATAGCAATCCACCGTTATAATAGCAATCCGCCGTTATAATAGCAATCCGCCGTTATAATAGCAACCCGCCGTTATAATAGCGATCCGCCGTTATAATAGCAATCCACCGTTATAATAGCAATCCGCCGTTATAATAGCGACCCGCCGTTATAATAGCAATCCACCGTTATAATAGCAATCCACCGTTATAATAGCAATCCACCGTTATAATAGCAATCCACCGTTATAATAGCAATCCGCCGTTATAATAGCAATCCGCCGTTATAATAGCAACCCGCCGTTATAATAGCGATCCGCCGTTATAATAGCAATCCACCGTTATAATAGCAATCCACCGTTATAATAGCAATCCGCCGTTATAATAGCAATCCGCCGTTATAATAGCGATCCACCGTTATAATAGCAATCCACCGTTATAATAGCAATCCGCCGTTATAATAGCAATCCTCCGTTATAATAGCAATCCTCCGTTATAATAGCAATCCACCGTTATAATAGCAATCCACCGTTATAATAGCAATCCACCGTTATAATAGCAATCCGCCGTTATAATAGCAATCCGCCGTTATAATAGCAATCCGCCGTTATAATAGCAATCCTCCGTTATAATAGCAATCCACCGTTATAATAGCAATCCACCGTTATAATAGCAATCCGCCGTTATAATAGCAATCCGCCGTTATAATAGCAACCCGCCGTTATAATAGCGATCCGCCGTTATAATAGCAATCCACCGTTATAATAGCGATCCGCCGTTATAATAGCGATCCGCCGTTATAATAGCAATCCACCGTTATAATAGCAATCCGCCGTTATAATAGCAATCCGCCGTTATAATAGCAACCCGCCGTTATAATAGCGATCCGCCGTTATAATAGCAATCCGCCGTTATAATAGCAATCCGCCGTTATAATAGCAATCCGCCGTTATAATAGCAATCCGCCGTTATAATAGCAATCCGCCGTTATAATAGCGATCCGCCGTTATAATAGCGATCCGCCGTTATAATAGCGACCCGCCGTTATAATAGCAATCCACCGTTATAATAGCAATCCACCGTTATAATAGCAATCCGCCGTTATAATAGCAATCCGCCGTTATAATAGCAACCCGCCGTTATAATAGCGATCCGCCGTTATAATAGCAATCCACCGTTATAATAGCAATCCGCCGTTATAATAGCGACCCGCCGTTATAATAGCAATCCACCGTTATAATAGCAATCCACCGTTATAATAGCAATCCACCGTTATAATAGCAATCCACCGTTATAATAGCAATCCGCCGTTATAATAGCAATCCGCCGTTATAATAGCAACCCGCCGTTATAATAGCGATCCGCCGTTATAATAGCAATCCACCGTTATAATAGCAATCCACCGTTATAATAGCAATCCACCGTTATAATAGCAATCCGCCGTTATAATAGCAATCCGCCGTTATAATAGCAACCCGCCGTTATAATAGCGATCCGCCGTTATAATAGCAATCCACCGTTATAATAGCGATCCGCCGTTATAATAGCGACCCGCCGTTATAATAGCAATCCACCGTTATAATAGCAATCCGCCGTTATAATAGCAATCCGCCGTTATAATAGCAACCCGCCGTTATAATAGCGATCCGCCGTTATAATAGCAACCCGCCGTTATAATAGCAATCCGCCGTTATAATAGCAACCCGCCGTTATAATAGCAATCCGCCGTTATAATAGCAACCCGCCGTTATAATAGCAATCCGCCGTTATAATAGCAATCCGCCGTTATAATAGCGATCCGCCGTTATAATAGCGATCCGCCGTTATAATAGCGACCCGCCGTTATAATAGCAATCCACCGTTATAATAGCAATCCGCCGTTATAATAGCGATCCGCCGTTATAATAGCGACCCGCCGTTATAATAGCAATCCACCGTTATAATAGCAATCCGCCGTTATAATAGCAATCCGCCGTTATAATAGCAACCCGCCGTTATAATAGCAATCCGCCGTTATAATAGCGATCCGCCGTTATAATAGCAATCCGCCGTTATAATAGCGATCCGCCGTTATAATAGCAATCCGCCGTTATAATAGCAACCCGCCGTTATAATAGCAATCCGCCGTTATAATAGCAATCCGCCGTTATAATAGCAACCCGCCGTTATAATAGCAATCCGCCGTTATAATAGCGATCCGCCGTTATAATAGCGATCCGCCGTTATAATAGCGATCCGCCGTTATAATAGCAATCCACCGTTATAATAGCAATCCACCGTTATAATAGCAATCCGCCGTTATAATAGCAACCCGCCGTTATAATAGCAATCCGCCGTTATAATAGCAACCCGCCGTTATAATAGCAATCCACCGTTATAATAGCAATCCGCCGTTATAATAGCGATCCGCCGTTATAATAGCGATCCGCCGTTATAATAGCAACCCGCCGTTATAATAGCAATCCACCGTTATAATAGCAATCCGCCGTTATAATAGCAACCCGCCGTTATAATAGCAATCCGCCGTTATAATAGCGATCCGCCGTTATAATAGCAATCCACCGTTATAATAGCAATCCACCGTTATAATAGCAATCCGCCGTTATAATAGCAATCCACCGTTATAATAGCAATCCGCCGTTATAATAGCAATCCGCCGTTATAATAGCAATCCGCCGTTATAATAGCGACCCGCCGTTATAATAGCAATCCACCGTTATAATAGCAATCCGCCGTTATAATAGCAACCCGCCGTTATAATAGCAATCCGCCGTTATAATAGCAATCCACCGTTATAATAGCAACCCGCCGTTATAATAGCAATCCACCGTTATAATAGCAATCCGCCGTTATAATAGCGACCCGCCGTTATAATAGCAATCCACCGTTATAATAGCAATCCACCGTTATAATAGCAACCCGCCGTTATAATAGCGATCCGCCGTTATAATAGCGATCCGCCGTTATAATAGCGATCCACCGTTATAATAGCGATCCGCCGTTATAATAGCAATCCGCCGTTATAATAGCGATCCGCCGTTATAATAGCAATCCACCGTTATAATAGCGATCCGCCGTTATAATAGCGATCCGCCGTTATAATAGCAATCCGCCGTTATAATAGCGATCCGCCGTTATAATAGCAATCCGCCGTTATAATAGCAATCCGCCGTTATAATAGCAACCCGCCGTTATAATAGCTATCCGCCGTTATAATAGCAATCCACCGTTATAATAGCAATCCGCCGTTATAATAGCAATCCGCCGTTATAATAGCAATCCTCCGTTATAATAGCAATCCACCGTTATAATAGCAATCCACCGTTATAATAGCGATCCGCCGTTATAATAGCAATCCGCCGTTATAATAGCAATCCGCCGTTATAATAGCAATCCGCCGTTATAATAGCAATCCACCGTTATAATAGCAATCCGCCGTTATAATAGCAATCCACCGTTATAATAGCAATCCACCGTTATAATAGCAATCCACCGTTATAATAGCAATCCGCCGTTATAATAGCGATCCGCCGTTATAATAGCAATCCACCGTTATAATAGCAATCCGCCGTTATAATAGCAATCCACCGTTATAATAGCAATCCGCCGTTATAATAGCAATCCACCGTTATAATAGCAATCCACCGTTATAATAGCAATCCGCCGTTATAATAGCGATCCGCCGTTATAATAGCAATCCACCGTTATAATAGCAATCCGCCGTTATAATAGCAATCCGCCGTTATAATAGCAATCCGCCGTTATAATAGCAACCCGCCGTTATAATAGCGATCCGCCGTTATAATAGCGATCCGCCGTTATAATAGCAATCCGCCGTTATAATAGCAATCCGCCGTTATAATAGCAACCCGCCGTTATAATAGCGATCCGCCGTTATAATAGCAATCCGCCGTTATAATAGCAATCCGCCGTTATAATAGCAACCCGCCGTTATAATAGCAATCCACCGTTATAATAGCAATCCACCGTTATAATAGCGATCCGCCGTTATAATAGCAATCCGCCGTTATAATAGCAACCCGCCGTTATAATAGCAATCCGCCGTTATAATAGCGATCCGCCGTTATAATAGCAACCCGCCGTTATAATAGCAATCCGCCGTTATAATAGCGATCCGCCGTTATAATAGCAATCCGCCGTTATAATAGCAATCCGCCGTTATAATAGCAATCCGCCGTTATAATAGCGATCCGCCGTTATAATAGCAATCCGCCGTTATAATAGCGATCCGCCGTTATAATAGCGATCCGCCGTTATAATAGCAATCCGCCGTTATAATAGCAATCCGCCGTTATAATAGCGATCCGCCGTTATAATAGCAATCCGCCGTTATAATAGCGATCCGCCATTATAATAGCAATCCGCCGTTATAATAGCGATCCGCCGTTATAATAGCGATCCGCCGTTATAATAGCGATCCGCCGTTATAATAGCGATCCGCCATGGAACAAGCGCGCCGGCTCTTAAAGGGAATGTGAGAGGACGCTCTGATTGGTTTATTTCACGTTACGCCCAAACCACACCTAAGATTTGCGTCGGGCGCAAGAGTCGTTTATCCCGCCGGTATAATAGCAACAGCGCCGGGATCCGCCCACAGAGTTACTTGCGTTTCGCGTTTGACACTTGCGTTTCACATCGTTAAAATAGGGCACTTAGTGGTTAAAAATACTGAATAGTTGTGATACATGACGAGCGCGTCCGTCTTTGGCTCAGCATGAAAGCACTGTCTGAATCTGGCATTGATGTCACGTCACTGTACATCCGCTCCGCAGTGGTCAGCTGATGCAGAGCGGGCCAACATCGAAATTGCTGATGAGATGTAGTGGAAAATGAGAATGTTACGCAGAACGGCATGAGGATGAATAAACGATGACAGAACTATTCCTATAAACCTTTCCTGATTTCCACATGCTAAGCGACATTAAGCTGACGTAACCGTGTCTCTCCACCTCTGCCGGTCTCCTGTATTCTGGGCCGGCGAGGTCATTTGTCACGGTTCGCATCAGCGTGACTGAACATCAGCCGAGGAGACGGGCCGTGTATGCCGACCGTAGAGGCACAGATATAATTTCAGTTTGAGCTCACGTCATATTTTGACAGTGGAGTCAAACTCGGAGTGGCCGGATGTCATCACTGTCACGGATTAACGTGAGATTGAGCAGGTGAACGAGCCGTCGCGCTTTAGTGGGTAGATGTGTGTGTGTGTTCAGGAGAGAGAGAGAGAGCGAGAGAGACTCTCTCCCAGTATTCCCGAATCCTCCTGGGAACAAACGTCGGGTCGGTGACAGTCGTTCCACAAGACCTGAAAGGCCCATCAATCTGCCAGCCAATCACGGCTCACGGATTATACACTCGGGCCGCTGGTCAGAGAGCTGTCAATCACTCAAATCCACGTCTGTCAAATCACCCCGAGAGAGGAAAGAGGGATGGAGGAAAAAAGAAACTAGGAGCTTGTATCTTACACTCGTGTCCTTTTGCAGGTCATTTAGTTTTCTATCTCTATTTCTGGCCATTTGAAAATTGGCTGCTGGCCCTTTAAGAAACGTCTGAACAAGAACACATGTGGGCGGGGCTTGATTGTGTCCGTGGGGACTTGATTGGATGGTTGTGGTTTGCTATTGGCTGATCTCATGTGAGTGACATGTTATAGTCACGCCCACATCATCAGAGAAGAGAAGCTGCAAGAGGAAGATATTCTGATTCAACATTATTAAAACAATAATGAAGTGCATGGATGAATTACAGGAATAGAATAAAAACAAGAACTCTCAATTTTGATTTCATGGTGACTTTAAGATTATATTTAGTGCTCATTTTCATCTACGGGAGAACATGATCACGAGGTTTTGTGCATGTTTCTGCAGTCTTGCTGTTAGTAAAGCAAAAGAGTCACCAAAGACATCTTTATGTTTATGTAAATTAATCCGTTTTCACTCAAACAGTCGTTATGCTGCTTTATATTGCAAACTTTGTTATTTGTGGTTGAGGTTTGCTATTGGCTGATCTCATGTGAGTGACAGGTTATAGCCACGCCCACACCTTCAGAGAAGAGAAGAGAAGCTGCAAGAGGAACTTATTCTGATTCAAGATTAATTTAATAAAACAATGAGGGATAACCTAACCCTAACATCAAACAAATCAAGCAAAATCCACATCAGGTTCAGCTTTGATCAGGATTCTTTCTTTCCGTCCTTCCGATTCTGTGTGTTTCTCTCCGAGCGCGTGTGTATTTTTGTGTGTGTTTGTGTCCCTGAGAGCCGATATGAGTGTGACGCGCCGCAGGGTCTCAGCTGCGATCAGTGTGTTTGTTTGGAGTTATTTAGACACCAGCCGCCCTTCACACACACACACACACGGCGTCAGCCACAGCAGATCCTAAAGCGTTTATTACACACACCTCAGCTGACGTGATCTGGAGAGAAGGGTATTCCTGCACAACGGGAGGCTGCAGTTTCAGGACCCCAGTTTTAGGACCGCAGTTTTAGGACCCTAGTTTATTGTGACAGCGCCACCTACAGAACTGGATTACCAAAAACACAAATTTAACCCCTTTCGCGGCAAAGATAACAGATCACATTGTTAATCACAACAGATTGTTGTTCAACATTCATTACTCGTTAAAACATCACACTCTTACTTATTTTATCTGGACAAACTGAGCATCATTAGAAAGATTTAAGACTCGATAGTGTTTATGATAAAACTCAAACAGCGAACACAGAGAGATCTGGGTCTCCTCTTCCTGATTTGCGTCAGTAATGTACGCAAGTCTCATTCGCTGCACAGCTGTCAATCATCTCACGTGGTTCAACGTGACAATAATCCTGCCCTTCTGCATGACGCGGTCCTGTTATCCGTGATAACAAAGCTAAGACACATCTCTTCACCTGAAACAAGAAGCTAATAAATGCACGATTTCGAGTATATGTGGTTTGTGTGTGATTTTCGTGCAATTTTGGGTATTTTCATATGAATTAAGAATGTTTACAGTATTGCCAAGCAAGGTGTAGCCATTAGTTGCATATAAATTGCTTTATTATACCATATTTCAACATCTTTTTATGACTTAAAACCATTTTCAACCGCGACCGGAATATGGTACAAATATCCTATCTTACTCGATGGTGGTTTAAAGTGAGCTTTAAGTAAAAGTTTAATATTAATCTTTTAAATTGTATCGTGTAGCTTGATGCTACTTGCTCTAATCCACCTGCTGCAGGAGCTATTCTATTCCATAATCTTATTTGTTAAAACATATATATATTTTCTAATGAGACTTAGGATCAAGGTGGATCTTGATACTATGTACAAACTAAACCACCTGGATCCTAGCACTGCGGTCCTGAAACAGCAGCCGCCGCTATATCATCCAGTTCGGTAGGTGGCGCTTGTCACAAAAAACTTGGGTCCTAAAACTGCGGTCCTAAAACTGGGGTCCTAAAACTGCAGCCTCCGGTTGTGCAGGAATATACTACTGGATCTGGAGCGCGGATCGTGTAGGCGGAGGTTAAAAACAAACACTGTTCAACAACAACATTCAAATCAAACACACAATGCTGATGTAAAAATAACATGCGCTTGCAGTGTTAGAAACACATGAGCCTGAAAAACACAACGCAAGTCAACAAGTCAAAACACAACAAATGCATAAATTACAGAGGTGTATAATGCACATATATAATATTAAATTACATGTACACTACTGTTCAAAAGTTTGGGCTCAGCATTAAACTGATCAAAAGAGGCATTTATGTTTCAAAATATTATTTCAAATTAATGCTGTTCTTTTGAAGTTTCTATTCATCAAAGAATCCAAAAAACGACACAAATGTGAATCTGTTTTTAACACTGATAATATTCATAAATGTCTCTTGAGCATCAGATCATTATATTACACTGATTTCTGAAGGATCATGTGACACTGAAGACTGGAGTAATGATGCTGGATGATCACAGGAATAAATTACACTTTTACTCAATTAAATTACTAAATTACTCAAATAGAAAACAGCTGTTTTAAATTGTAATAATGTTTCACATTTTTGATAAAATAATTTATAAGAGCAGAAGAAAAAAAAGTAACTTGGAAAAAAAGTAACTCGTGGACAATCTTTAATGGTAGTGTACAATATAAATATAGCAAAAATATATAGGCTTAACTCAGATAAATTAGACCTCTTTTTATGGAAGTTATGGAAAAATAAAACAAGGTAATTGATTTTTTTCTCACATTTCTGACTTCCTTTTTTCAGAATTGCATGTTTATATCTCACAATTCTGACTTTATTTTGTTATAAAGTCAGAATTGTGTGTTATAAAGTCAGAATTGTGTGATATGTACATGCAATTCTGAGAAATAAAGTCAGAGTTGCGAGATGTAAACTCGCAATTGTGAGATATAAAGTCGCAATTATCTTATAAAATGTTTAAAAAAAACAAGCTTCCATAACTTTTTGTTATTATTTTCATCTTAATTTTTTATCTCTTGTCAATTTTATCATCTTATAATTGCAAAATGAAAAACATCAGTCAATGAACTGGTAGAACAATCAAAAAGACAATGTTTGTCCCAGTGTTAATGCAAAAATCATGTAGGAATTGTACTTTTTTCCACAATAAAATACAAAATCATCATCATCATCATCAAAAAAAATGTTTTCCAGACAGTCTTTATGAGACTCTTCTGATTGGCTATTGTATAATGCTTTGGCTCCTTCACACAGTACGGTGGCCGCCTGCCAACAAACTCCCTTGAAAAGCATGTTGCTTAATTAATTTCATAGTCAAAAAACACGTTGTGTCCTTGTTCCTACTTTTATATCTTTTTTTATTGTATTTGGATTTTGATTTGCACTTTTCTTAGACCATTTATGCATGTTCTGAATGTACTTTTGGGAGATGGAGGTGATGGGTAATCAAAAAAAAAAAAAAAAAAGTGTTGAGTGATGTTTTTTTTTTTTTTTACTTTCTATCTCTGTACATTAACATTCTGTAACTCAATAAAAAAATGTATCAAAAACAAAAAAAACACTGTCCTGAAATCTGCTTTTCCTGATCTTGAAGTAACTGATTCACATTAGTCAAGTCAAGGCTCCATTTATACAGTGCTTTAACAGTATAGAGTCTCACAGCACACTTTACAGTGATAACAGGAGATTACAGTAACAGCGAGTGTTCAGGCTTTACAGCAGCTCTAGAATAAAGTTATTGCCCAGATAAAGTTAGTTGTGACATTAAACACACCGGACAACTCCACTATCAGCAGCATATCAGATATATATCATATAATAGCAGAAATCACTGTCAGCATTTCTCTCACAAGAGACACAAGAAACTCGAAACACAACTATTAAATATTCTGTCACTTTAAAAAAAGTAATCACACGCACGCACGTTTCTCTCTCAGTCGCCGCTCAGACTCTGGAAGGGACCAGAGGTGAGGCTTAAAAGCTGTGAAAGGATGGTTTAATAAACGCGCGGCGCTCAGAACGAGGTGATAATGAGCTGTTGCTGCTCAGATCACATGACGGGCAGAACCGAGACCCGCGGGTTCAGCGTTCGGCTCTGATAACGACTTCACCTCCATTAGCAGGAGCAACGGACACACGGACACACGGACACGGACACACACGGACGTGTGTGTGTGTGTGTGTGTGTGTGTGTGTGTGTATTCACCTAATGCAGCTCTTGTGAGACAAACGGAGAGATGGAGAACTGAGAAACTGAGGGAGAATGTCTGTGGAATGAGACACAATAAGCCATAAATCCTCATGAGGCGACAGACACACACACACACACACACACACATTTCGGGTAATTATGTTTTATGGGTACATTCCATAGACAATGGTTTTTATACTGTACAAACTGTGTGTGTATTATCTCCCCTAACAATAACCCTACCCCTAAACATACCCATCACACACACACACACTACCCCTAAACATACCCATCACACACACACACACACTACCCCTAAACATACCCATCACACACACACACACACACACTACCCCTAAACATACCCATCACACACACACACTACCCCTAAACATACCCATCACACACACACACTAACCCTACCCCACCCCTAAACATACCCATCACACACACACACACTAACCCTACCCCACCCCTAAACATACCCATCACACACACACACACTAACCCTAAACATACCCATCACACACACACACTAACCCTACCCCACCCCTAAACATACCCATCACACACACACACTACCCCTAAACATACCCATCACACACACACACTAACCCTACCCCACCCCTAAACATACCCATCACACACACACACTAACCCTACCCCACCCCTAAACATACCCATCACACACACACACTAACCCTACCCCACCCCTAAACATACCCATCACACACACACACTAACCCTACCCCACCCCTAAACATACCCATCACACACACACACTAACCCTACCCCACCCCTAAACATACCCATCACACACACTAACCCTACCCCACCCCTAAACATACCCATCACACACACACACTAACCCTACCCCACCCCTAAACATACCCATCACACACACACAAACTGATTTCGATACAGTATTTACATTTATGCATTTAAAGACGACGCTCATCAAGTGAATATTGAGAGTTATTCCTGTATCCCAGAGTCTCCGGCCGGGGTTTATCGGGTTCTGACCCATTATATGCTTTTCCTACTGGAATTACAAATCCACAAATGCTGAGACTTTCTAAATGTGTGTCTGTGTGTGTGTTTCTTTGCACAAGGACTTAAAAACACACACAAAAACAACAAGGAAAACTGTGCCGATGTTTCTCTCTCATTGGTCACGGAGAACTAAAGAAGATCTCAGCGATGTCATTAACCCAGAAGTTTCAGCAGAGATTAAATAATAATAAAAAGTAAAAATATATATATATATTGACTTGCAGACTTTGGTATCTTGGAAAATTAGAGCAGTTTGAGACATTATTGGATCTTTTCTGAAACTCGGGAGACGAATTAAGCGAAAGATTCGATTTGCTCTCAGTTTATTCTCAGTGCATTCTGGGAGAATCAAGTGCAACATTAAAGAAATCTCATTTGTGATTTGCCTTTCCGACATGCTCTGAAATACTCAGAGAAAAGAAATCAGAGAATACGAGAATAAGCAACATCACAGATCGCTGCATTATAATCTGTCAGGATTCATAATCTCCATCAGATGATTGACAGCAGACTCAGACTAAAGCAGAACGTCTGTAAGATGACGCGTTAGTAAAGTCCGGAGTCCGTTAAAGACAAACAGAACCTGCAGCATTTGCCAAAAGACACGGTTACTGCATCCCACAATGCAATGCAACCAGACTTTCCATTTCCAGTGCAATAAATAAGACGCAAGCAAAGTCTAATGCACTTCCAAACAGACTGCAACTGCAAAGTGTCACGCTTTTATATATAAAAACCAGTAAAAACGCAAAACCAGAGATGATGACAGCACAAAAGCATGACAGGGAAATATTAATACTCACATTAATCAATGAGAGATGCAAATATCTCAATCTCCAAAAATAAGAGGCCAATGGGCTCAAACATTTGTCATGTGACCAACGATTACATCATAACACGGACTGATTGTGTTTGTACGTGGCTAAATGAAGAAAGATGGCCTGTACATTCATAGGCAGGAACTAGTTGGCACAACTAACATTTATTCAAACATGAAGCGACACTGGATATAAATGTCAACATTGAGGATCCTGTCAAAATAAAAGTCTCTTGCATAAACACGAGATGAATCACAGGCAGATTAATGACTTGAATTGTCTTTTAAACATTTGAAAAATGACATGAGAGCTCATAATAATGCTTGATTGTATTGATTTTATTAGGCCTAAATCATTTCCTATTTTTTCTGGTTAATAATGATCAATGTTCTGATCCATTTTGAAGATAATAAACTTTATGTATAAATATACAGATATTTAGTTTGGTACATGTGAGCAGAAGTTTAGCAGTGAGAAGTCAATTAAATTAAACTTTAAATTGAAGTATTACATTTACTGTGTTTCTGTTCATTTTCCAGGTTTCTATATTATACAAAAGGGTATGAAAATGCTCGACTGCATAATTGTGACCCTGGACCACAAAACCAGTCACATGGGTCATTTTTTTTAAAATTGAGATTTATACATCATCTGAAAGCGGAATAAATAATCTCTCCACTGATGTGTGGTTTGTTAGGATAGGACAATATTTGGTCGAGACACAACTATTGAAAATCTGGAATCTGAGGAGCAAAAAAATGTAAACATTGAGAAAATCTCCTTTAAAGTTGTGCATTTATGTTCACGATTGTGCTGCATTCACTCACAAAAATACATGTTTTATATATTTACGGTAGGACATTTACTAAATATCTTCATGAACATGATCTTAAAGGATTAGTTCACTTTTAAAGTGAAAATTCTGTCATCATATACTCACCCTTAAGTTGTTTCAAACCTGTATGAATTTCTTTCCTCTGCTGAACACAAAGGAAGATATTAAGAAGAATGTCAGTAACCAGACAGTTTTTGGTTCCCAATGACTGCCATAGTAGGAAAAAAATATACTATGGCAGTCATTGGGAACCAAAAACTGTCTGGTTACCGACATTCTTCTAAATATCTTCCTTTGTGTTCAGCAGAGGAAAGAAATTCATACAGGTTTGAAACAACTTAAGGGTGAGTATATGATGACAGAATTTTCACTTTAAAAGTGAACTAATCCTTTAATATCCTCATGATTTTTGGCATAAAAGAAAAATGGATAATTTTGACCCGTACAATGTATAGTTGCTATTGCCACAGATATACCCGTGCGGCTCCAGACTGGGTTTGTGATCCAGGGTCACATTTGGTATTTGCATTTTTCTAGTTTTTATTTTACTGATCCTGAAATGTCTTAATCTTGACAACATTTTAGCGTTAGTCATGTCCTTCTGATCTTATATTCCCCTTTCATGTGTAAAGCGTTGATGACATTTCAGGAGCGGTTTATTTGGCCGATATTTACAAGCGTGAGGTCACTGACCCGCTTCCCTGCGGACCGCACAACTTTCAAAGAATTCGTTAAAAAGATGAAAACAGAAGATTTCTCTCTCTCTCTGTCCAGCAGTGTGTGTGTGTGTGTGTGTGTGTGTGTGTGTGTGTGTGTGATGGCATGTGGTCCTCATTGGTGCTGGCCTATGACAAATTTCACTCTCTGGACAAATTGACGGTCACGGGAGGATAAAAGAACAGCGTGACCTCTGAGCGCCACACACACACACACACACGCGCACAAACTCTCGACGCGCATACTCCTATGAGACGCGCGCGCGCATGCACAAACTATCAACACGCACATATTCATATGAGACACGAGCACACACACATAATACCTTAAAGTTGTGGAAAAGTCGATCAAAAGTGTGGGTACATTTCCCCAGGCTCGATGCCAACAGCGCGCGATGCAGTATTTGCGGTAAAATAATTGCTGCAAAGACCGGTACCACGACAAATATGATGAAGACCTTGACAGTGCACGGAGTAAACATAAGAGCAGAAAGTTGCTCCGTCTTCGACTGGTAAATAAAGAGATTGAGAGACGTCAACGAGATTTCATTTACCGTCTTCGACTGGTAAAACGAAATAAAATATTCAAATCAAATAAAAAAAATCAAGAGATAGTTTGTTGATCACTCGGACAGTGTTTATATTGCAATAAATAATAACCTACTGAATGCACACTGCCGTTCAAAAATGTGTTGGTTAGTCAGATTTTCTTTTCAGTAAGGATGCATTAAAGTTATCAAAGGTGACATGAAAACGTGTAATGTTACAAAATATTTCGGATGTGGCTAAGGAGCATGAGTCAAACTGAAAAATAAAACCAACGTTTTTCTGAGGTAATGTGTTATGCAATCTTGTTCAAATGGATTTCATAAAATCGGTATCGAAAAAAGTATCGTTAGGAACCGGTATCGAAACTGAGGTATCGAAATTGGCACCGGATCGAAAGATTTTGAACAATACCCAGCCCTAGTCGCAACGGTTGTGTACCGTATGTTGAGACAGAGGCGTCTACTTTTACTGTTGTGCTTTTACAGTGTGTAAGTGAATGTCGTAATATTACTGATCATGTGAAGATTTTGCAGTGGCGAATATATTGTCGGGAAACACTGAATTTACGAGCACTGTTTAAACCCGACACGTCAAAGACAACATTAAGCGATGTTGTACAACTACGCGTTGACATCATATTGCCTGTGTGACATCACAGATCCCACGAAATCAAAACGAGCTGTTTTTGGCGCTTGATTAAACGGTCACATGTTTTTTTTCTCCCGTAGATCAGAACATGGTAATTCCCCCAGAGACTCATCAGGACTGCAAACTGATGATCGATCTCCAGTGCAGAGACACGAGTCTTTCTTTCCTTTCTCCGCCCGTCACACGGACTTTCTCCCTGCAGGTTTGAACAGTGATCGCTCTCCGGGGAAGAGCAGAACCTCGGGAACACATCCACACATCCAGCCTATTCATAATACATCTGTCGAACACACAGGAGGGAAGCAGACAGAGAGAGAGACGCTACAGCACGCTCACATCGAGAGACAACCGTTTCGCTTCTCTGCTCAAATCTCAGTTTCTGGTGATCGTCAACAAATTTCATATTTATATGTATTAAATCTTTGCATTCGCATCAATAAGTTCTTCAACCGTCACTGTTCAAAGCACACCTAATGTACATTAAAGTCACCATGAAATCTAAATGTATTTATTTTATTCACATGCACTTTATTATTGTTTTAAATTCATCTTCCTAGTAATCTTGAATCAGAATAACTTCCTCTTGCAGCTTCTCTTCTCTGATGATGTGGGCGGGGCAACAACCTGTCACTCACATGAGATCAGCCAATAGCAAACCACAACCATCCAATCAATTCCACACGGACACAATCAAGCCCCGCCCACATTTGTTCTCATCTTGATATATGACATAATATTGAAGAAAAAAACAGCACAACTTCCCTTTCCTGCCAACTTTTATATTTTAAATAAATATATGCAGCTTTCTGTGTGACACACGAGCACACACTTATGTTTAATTGTCTTCATATTCAAATGGCATTGTCAAAATCTGATTTTTGCTGTTCACATCCAAAATGCAAATACGATTTGTCATCGCAGCCAAAGAAAATGAGACGAGCATCTTTAAATTATTATGTTCAAAAGTCAGATATTTTCCTAAAAAAAAAAAACTCGATCAACATGAAGGAATCAGACCGAGACTGTCAGCCAATCAGCTGCGAGCAGCAGCAGAGCTTTGTTGGCATTATTATTGATAGTTTGGTTATGAGTGGAGGAGAAAGAGCGAGACCCGGCTGAGCGAGAGACAGAGAGAGAGAGAGAGAGAGAGAGAGAGAGAGAGAGAGAGAGAGAGAGAGAGAGAGAAATAATCAGGCTCTTACCCCGGGTAGAGTCTTTTGTTCATGGAGAGCGCTCTGGGCCTTCAGCGCTGACTCTCTGGCACAGTACGTTAGAAAGGCACATCCTGAAACACACACACACACACACACACACAGAGCGGATCATCAGTGTGTCGTGTTGAAGAGATGCTGAGAGACTCGCTCTGCACAGGCAAACATCACATCGGTTGAATTTTAACAATTCTGATTTTGTTTATTGATTCCTAATTCTGATTCCAATAAGGTAAAAATTAAAACACTTGGATATCATTCACATTTAGTCTTATTGCAGAACATTTAATTGAATCTGAATATCATGAACAGAAATCAACAGGCTAAAGAACACTTACACAAGGAGCGTTTGCCTGTGGTTTAAAAACACTTTAGAAAAGCAACTAGCCGAACTAATATACATTTCAAGCATTATTAAAGACAAGTGAACACTCAGTAATTAAAAAAGAACAAATACAAAATTAGTAATCGCAATTCGCAACAAATTGATACAACTGAACAAAGATATGATTGAAATAAACAGTGTTTTAAGATTTTCAGGTACAGAAACTGTAGTCAAAACTGCACTTTATAAATAAAATTAGGGCTGTGCGATATTAAAGAAAAATGCGATAAGCGATAACTCCTTAAATAATGCGATATTCGATATGCGATACGATAATGCTTAAAGTGTGTAAAATAAACTTAAATTATCTTTAAAATATATTTAAAATGATATAACCTACATGTGTTTCACATTCTTTTTATGACAAGAAAACATCCTTATAACTTCTGAAAGTGAACATCAGTGTTTTACTGTAGCGTAAGAAGTGTTATTTTAACATCAGTGTAAACCTCAGGGCTTCAGGTTATACTACATTAGGTTTATTTAATAAAAGCTACTGAATCATAAAATATAAAAATAAAACATTGCTTAGTTTTCACTGTATGAATTAAATATATCCTGATACTTATTAAAGCTAAAAAACTTTGTCTTTTGTTCATGACCCCATTTATTATTGCAAGCTGTTGCGATATGCATATTGCGATATATACATTTGCGATATTTCGATAAATTCGATACATTGCGCAGCCCTAAATAAAATATACATCAAATATAGTTAAAAGAGTTATTCAGTGAAGAACGAGTGAATTTTATATTTGTCTTCTGTTGTTTGATTAGTGTTATTCGAGACGACAGCAGGAATATTAGGCTGCTGTCACTTTAAGAGTCGCATGGATCTAATACACTGATACACGCGTGCAGAACAGAAAACAGTCGTCTCACGCTTGAATGGGTTTAAAGACACATTATAATGCTCACAAAATAGTTGATAAGAGGAATAAAAAAATTTATTTTATCACATTTTATTTTGATTCCTGACCTCAAGTATTCGATTCCAGAATTGGAATCAATTTTTGATTCCCAACCCTACTCACAAATGACAGCAATATTCAAAATCACATTAATTGTGAATGTAGAGTACAACTGCACACAACAAAGTCTGCAAGTACAAGTTAAAGAATAAAAAAAAAATCATACCGAGAGACGTGTCTGGCAGTCATGCAAACGACAGCAATATTCAAAATCACATTAATTGGACAAATAGCAGAAACCCCACATATGCATATTTCCAGACACCTGCACCTCCACAGCGCCACTGCAGATTAATTGAACATGCTTTAAACATCAAAAGCAAATGTGTTTTTTGCCCCATGTGTGTCAGCGGTGACCCTCTGAGAGGCATTTCTGCAGCGGCGGGCAGAATCTCTCATCGCCACACACACACACACACACACACATCGGTCAAACCCAGGACTTATACGCTGGATGTCAAGAGGAGACACTTTAACAGCTCTACAGGCTCTCCTTCAAGTATATTAGTCTAAACTAGGGATGCACCGAATCCAGGATTCGGCCGGATACTGGGGTTTTTAAAGGGGTTCGGTTTCTGCCGAACCTTAGAATTTTCTTCCTAGGCTTGCAATACGCACTAGGGATGGCGAAAAGAAAACTAAAAAAAATTCTTGACCGACCACCGAGCCTCATTAGCTGGTTGAAACCGGTTAACCGATGAGTTTAAAATATGCTACGCTATTTGAAATAACAGCCATTGAGCCGCGCCTGCAATTTCGCAACTCTGTCGCATCTCTCTGCCGCTCTGCCTCCCGCTCACACACACACACACCGGCGCCGCCCTTCCACTCACGTCACTTTTTTAAAATCCCCAACAGCGAGTCCCGCAAACGCGGCGCCGAGAAGCTTGTATGTAATCGGCGGACAAGCGGCTCCTTAGTTTCGAAATGGTTTGGGTACAAGGTGATCGCGTTGAAAATAAAGCCGTTTGTCTAGCGTTAGAAGCTAATTTGAAACATGCCGCGGCTCATTTCAGAAAATGACAGCTCCGAACCGTAGAGACGCCGCTTTAGTTTGAGGTGGTGCTAACAATAATAAAGAAAGATGATGATCATCATCACCTTATCTGTTACCACTGAAATGTATTTGTAATGTATTTTCATATTTAGCACTGTATCACACAAGTTGCAACTTACGTTACATCTGTGTCATTCTGTTTGGAGAAATGGTCCCACACACTACTCTTCCTCGCACGCTTCCTCCTGTCGTCTGCCCTGGCGCTAACCTCGAGTGTGTTAGCCTGTAGCCTTTACTTTTCGCAAACCTTGTGAGCGCGCGAACCCAAACGCTGTGACCTCGTGCCACATATTTTTATTGGTTTATTAAGTACAAACAGGCGAGTTATGAAAAATTGAGTGTGAGGGATTTGTTCACTATACACAAAAAGATCTTGGAATGTGACGGCTAACTCTAGTAGCGTTTAGTCCACTGTCTATAATAAACTAATTTAGAGATCACTTTTTTTTTCTTTTTTTTTTACCGACTACCGACAACTTTGATCGGTTAACGTTAATACGGTCAACCATCGGTCAAACGGTCATCGGTTAACATCCCTAATACGCGCGCTACGATGGTCGACGTCACGCTGCCGTTGATTACGGGAAAGTGTCTACGTCACACACACACACGCACTGCACACGCACGCACACACACACACACACACACTGACAGTAAAACTCCAACACAAAGTAAATGCAACCCGACTGGCGATGATAAAGTGCTGATCCAGGATCCAGTGGCAGCAGATCAAGAGAAATAACATTATGTAAGTCGTCAAAACACACGTCTCATCGCAAGCCCATCACACACACGACATTCGCATCTCTACAGATCCTTCAGTGTGTGTGTGTGTGTGTGTGTGTGTGTGTGTGTGTGTGAGAGACATGATGAATCACACTTAAATGTCATTACACAACAATAAGAGTCATTTCTTGTAAAGACGAACTTAACGTTCGCCAAACCAAGCGTGTTTGGATTGAATGGCTCACCCTAACTCTTGCTTTCAGATTCATGCAATCCCGTCAGAGTCTCAGTTTAAGTGTGACTATATAATACATATATTACAGCAAAGGCCTCAAAATGATCAAAACTTTCCTGTCGCACTTAATCTCCTCCAGTCCTTCTGTCTCTGACTGATAGTTTACTCGGCTTTATCCAGGAAAAGACGTTCAGTGTAATTACACACACCTCCTTCAGCTCGAGCTTCCTTAAATTTGCACTGATTGATCAAGTAAACGTAAGAATAACTTTGATATTGTTGCTAGTACGGGTGAAACTCAAAAAATGAGAATATGGTGCAAAAGTTCATTTATTTCAGTAATTCAACTTAAAAGCTGAAACTAATATATAGACTCATTACATGCAAAGTGAGATATTTCAAGCCTTTATTTGTTATAATGTTGATGATTATGGCTTACAGCTTATGAAAACCTTTTCACAATATTCTAATTTTGAATTTGGGGTTTTCATAATCTGTCTAAAATTTTAAAAAATCATGAGTATGAAATATGATCATCAGGCTTTTGAGGAAGGTTTATTTGATCATATCTTAATCATCATTGTATTACATTGCATTAGCCTATGTTTTAAAACTTTGATCATAAAACAAAGCATTTAAATATCATCTTACTAAGACATTATTGGCAGATATTGATATTTATATGCATTGTATGAACATATCTGCTGTACTGTTAAAAATATCTTACATTTACATCACTTTTTTTGTGTGCAATTCTGACTTGTTCTCACATTTCCTACTTTTTTCCTAAAAATTCAGACTTTTTTCTCGCAATTCTGCAAAAAACTACAGAGGTTTTGATCATAAAAATGAGCATTTAAATATCATCTTACTAAGACATATTATTGGCAGATATTGTTATTTATGTGCATTTTATGCAAGTATCTGCTATACTGTTATACAGATCTCATTTATTTACATTAGAATCAGAATGTAATGCATCAGAATTTCACTTTTTGGCCATATAACTAATATCAGAATCTGCACCAAATTGCAAAGAGCTGTTTTTATTCTCACTATATCATATTATATGGGCCACAAAGGCTTGATGAATGAATCAAATATGATACTCAACAGAAAACACATATGCAAACTTCAATGCAGTAAACGGTCCCATATTAATACACATAACGGTTCATTAGCTTTCATAAACGTCAGGCATTAGAGGATTGAGTGACAGTTGTACAGAAGTGAATGTTGGAATGAAATATCACAGCATCTCATCTATCTGGAGTCAGACCTGAAGATCTCCCCCCCGCAGGCCAACACCTGTGTGTGTGTGTGTGTGTGTGTGTGTGTGTGTGTGTGTGTGTGTGTGTGTGTGTGTGTGTGTGTACACATGCCAACGAGTGGATAAACCAAATCAACAAATCCTGAATCAGGAACCAATCAGAACGAGCTGCCTGTGGTTCTGTAAAGAGTTATGTATCCCCTCTCCATCTCTTCAGTGTGTAGTGTTGCTGATGATCATGTAGAGCTCCAGTTCTTCTCTATTTCAGAGTCAGTGTTTCTGAACTCATTGTAGTCTTGAGTTTCTCCCGGGAACGAACACGTCACAATATTCCTCATTATAATAATTAATATGCAGAATAAAGGGGCGGGGCTTGGTTGAGTTGGTTAGTAGTGTGTTAAACTGGCGGTTATGGAAAGGGGCGGGACATTTCCCAAACACACTCGAAGCGCTCGACCAATCACAACACACTGAGATCCAGCCGACCAATCAGAGCACAGTGTGCTTTTCAGAAGGAGGGGCTTCATAGAGACAGGAAGTAAACAGGAGTGTGTTTCCCGGACACCGCCGTATCACAGTACGAAGCATCGCTGGAGAAATCAACTATAGTCACGACTTTCCTGAAACCGTATTGTGTCGCAAATTGGTCGTTCAACCACGTTCGTTAACGATGTCACGCAGGTGATGGAGTGATAACTGCTGTTAATGAATCAGTTTGAGATCGAATAAACGCTAGAAGTTTTGCTATAAATCACAGACGTGCATCTAAGGAATATTTCTATATTTTTCTCAGTTATTTTGCTTTATTTCCAGATTCACTCATAGACTCGTTCTTACGCACTCGAGCTCGTTCACACACACGCACTCTTCAGAAACTACACTTTAAATCTCTCCACAAACTAAAAGACGTAAATGACATGTGTGTGTTTTCTGAATAACACAGATTGCACTGAATGTCAGTTTGCTTATTCTGCTCAAGATCAGAAAACATGAAACTCTTCTTCTAACCACAGCTCGAGATCTGTCGCTCACACACACACACACACACACCTCTGCCATGCTGTTCGCGAATGCTCGTTAGAACGATAGTTTCGGGAAACACACACTCGCTGAACTGATGATAACGACGAGACTTGCGACCATAGTTGGCTGACGATGTTTTTGGGAAACACACTCCAGAGCGTTACTGGCAGACTGGGAAGAGAGGAGCCGCAACAATGGAGAATATGAGGAAAATAATCAACATTCAAGAAATGAAAAAGGGCGTAATAGTTCCTCTTTGGTCAAGGACACTAAACTGCTGCGCTAACGGCTGCGTGTGTGTGTGTGTGTGTGTGTGTGTGTGTGTGTGTGTGTGTGTGTGTGTGTGTGTGTGTGTGTGTGTGTGACGATCCTCCCCGTGACTCGAGGCTATTAATGTAAACTAACAGCTTTAATGATACACGTCTGATCTACTGGGAACCATCAGCACAATACCTGTGATTAGAGAGAGAGAGAGAGAGAGAGAGAGAGAGATTTATAAAGGACTAAATAAGAATCTAATGGAAATATTTTGGCCTCTGCTCATGTAGATTATATATAATGTCTAATATGTAATATTGATGCTCAGAACTGCACTGAAAAAAAAAAACTGACACGCTGCCTTATGAAAAATGTGAACATGCACGAAGATCGAAGCACAATGCATGTGGAAACTGTGTGTGAGTTACTGTCAGTAATGCAGAACAACAATGACATGAGCTGTATTATTTAATAAATACAGACAGGCTTTATGGTCTTAAAAAACTACAGATTATTACATTAATGCATTCAAAATTACATAATCCTTAAACACTTTAATAAATTCCTCAGTTATGCCCATGGCAACCAAGAGTTCCTTCATTCTTTAGTTTCATTCTGTGCGTGTTTACGTTTAGTTTGGAACGGGGAAATCATGCAAAGGAAACAAAACTGGCGATTAATAAGAAGTGTCCCCAAAAGCCCAGAAATCAAGTCTGAATATTCAGAGCGACATCAGAACATCAGCTTTATGAGAACGGCTAAACGTGTGTGTGTGTGTGTGTGTGTTTCACGGATGCTGCTCTGACCCACACACACACACACACACACTCCACTCTTCTTCAAAATAAGCTTCCTCCATTATCATCTTTTTACCATAACAAATCATTCCTGAACTGCTTTTTATTTAAAAATATCTTCTTCTATGACATCATCAGGCTGTAAAAGTATGTTTGTTTCTAACTGGAACCTTTATTTTTAATAGTGCGAGTTCTTTGTTTGAAGTTCCAGTGGTTTTATATGGAAGCTTGTTTACACCACAGAATAAAGAATAAAAAAAGATCATTCTGACGTTTTTCTTGCAATTCTGACGTTTTTTCTCGCAATTCTGACGTTTTTTCTCGCAATTCTGACGTTTTTTCTCGCAATTCTGACGTTCTTTTTGCAATTCTGACGTTTTTTCTCGCAATTCTGACTTTTTTCACAAGCTTGAAGCTTCCATAGTTTTATGAACATCTATGATCCGAGCTGACAAGAACATGTTCTAATAACATGTTCTTTTTTAAAACGTCTCCATTAAGTTACAGAAACATTATTTCTATAAATGTTTTAAAAACGTTTTTTCTTGTTTATGCGAAGGCTAGGGGAACATTACAGGAATGTTCCAGTTGATAATTTTACCAACATTATAGGAATTTTACTTGTTGAAAGTTTGATAACAAGTAGTTAGTTAGATGAAAGTCCAACAAAAAAAAAAAACGTTTTAATGAGAACGTTACGGACCCTTTTCACATTTCCGGTTTCTCAGAAGGGAAGTCGTCATAGTTGGGTAAACTTCTACATTAGTGAATGAGACTACAAAAAAAAGAAAAAAAAAGAAGTGTCTTCCCATTTGCTCAAATAGCAAAAGACACAATAGTGTTTTCCCAACTTTCAAAACGAGTAATAAACAATAGAGAGAGATTAATAACAGCAGTCAGAAGAGAGAAAAGACGACAATCGCTGTATTAGAGAAACACCCTCACGGTCACAGCAGCTTTAACTCGTTTTTTTTTTTAATGTAAATAATTCTAAGTATAGTTTTATACATTTGCATACATTAAAAAAATGAAAATATTAAGAAAAAACTTTCAATACGATGCTGATGACCGTTAAAACCGTTAAAACGTCATCCCAGTCTGTGGAAAAAAGGTTCGTTAACTTTGAAACGAACAGTTGACGTTCCTGGAAGAACGTTAGCTCGTAACTTTGAGAGAACCCTGTCAGAACGTTCTGAGACACACAGAGACCAAAAGAAAGATAAAGTCCGACCTTTATGCATCCCGGTGAAGCGGTCCTTCAGCACCGTGAGCTCGTAGATCTTGCCGAACTCCTCGAACAGCGGCTTGAGGTCCTTCTCCTCCAGGTTTCGCGGGATCTGGCCGATGAAGAGCTTGATGGCGTCGTGATCTTTCATGGGGATCGCGCTGTTGAGTCCGTTGATTCTGCCGGTGCTGAAGCCATTCTCCGCCGTGACCGAGGCCATCTTTCTCCCTCCCGCGCGCTGTGTCTCCCGCTCTCTACCATTCACTCCTCTCTCGCTCTCTTCTTTCTCTCTCTCTCCGTCTATCACAGCTGCACACTCCTCTCTCGGCTTGATGTATCGCGCCTCGTTTTCTCCTCAGGATTCCTTCACTTTCTCCATCTGTCCGACTCTCCGTGTGTCAGCTGCCACTCTGACTCGTGACGTCAGCTCGCGCCTTTTGAATAGACCCGCGGTTCATTTGCATAATCAGCCCGGGCCAGCCAATCACAGGGCGGCGTGAGTGAAGGCGCTCGTGCGGGGCGGGGCGAGAAGTCAAACATTTGTACGGCGTTCAGAAGGGTTTTTAGATCTCGAATTTGCATAAAAGCAACACGTTGTGAAGCAGATTTAACCCTTTAACTACAATTTAAACATTCGTACTGAAATGCCCAATATCTAAAATAAAAATGCCTAAACAAATAGTTACTGCTATTTTATATCACCTAAGGATAAAAATAACACAGCTGCGTGTTTCAGCGGATAATACTGCTTTTATTTGACATTTTACACGTTGTATGCATTGCTCATTTACAGTATAGAGGTTGATAAAAAATAATTCATGCTTGGCTACATGCATTTTGTATTACAAAAAAAGATACTTTGATAATATAATGGTATTTTTCAAGTTAATTTGCTGATTTTTAAACTATCTGTATTGTAAAAAGCGCTAAATAAATAAAGGTGACTTGACTTGACTTTGTAAAAAACAAAAAAAAACTGTTCTTACATCTAAAATCTATGTATATGCAAGTATACATAAAAAATACTCTCTGTTATTACATAAATGGATGTAATAAATGTGTATTGCTTGACTTTTAAAGATTAACCCAATTTCGATACATGACTGGCATCATTACATTAGATTGTTCATGATATTGCACGGTTGCTGTCCGCGGTCCTGAACTCTGCGCACGCGCGTGGCATTAATCAGCTCTGATTTTGACTGTCCAAAACTTTAATTTTGCACGTAAAGTAATGAGCCGATGACGTCACTATCTGATTGATCTACATCAATCACAGCACGACATCAAGAGGACGAAGAGTGACTGTCATATGAATGGGAAGCACAGAAAGAGAAGCAACTGACTCTTCAGACTGGAAGATGTCGCTGTCCGCGGTCCTGAACTCTCAGTTAATCAGCACTACTCAACATTATATCTTATATTCTGACTCTTGCATGCTTGCTGTTCAACAGATGCATTTTCCTTCTTGATTCTATTGCTTCTTCTCACTGATTATTTCATTTTCTTTCAGTACCAGATGAAAATCTCCCGTTTCTGTTGCGCGTCATTTATACCCGTATCCTGTCGTGTTTATGAGCCGAGCTGCGGTGGAGACGTGACGGGTCCCCTTGTCAACAGCTTAATTTGCATAAAGGCTAATGCCCGTGCATGTCGTTTATTGGGCTTGTGATTATTTGTTTTCATCGTACCGTATCTGACAGTGAGAAAGTTTGAGTGTGTGAGAGAGAGAGAGAGAGAGAGAGAGAGAGAGCGTGTGTGTGTGTGTGTGTGTGTGTGTGTGTGTGTGTGTGTGTGTTTTCTCTGCATGTTAAACGTGATGTGGGTCACAGTATTTCGCTGTTTTCATGGTTTTGTGTGTGTGTTTAGTGGCATTCGTTCTTCTCAGACAGTAGCCTATATGATGTAAAGCCGAAGAACAGTGTGTTGTGATCCACATAAATAGATATTATTGAGAGTACACACACACACACACACCTTTTTATCATCTAGCCTCTCATAAAGAATATTCTTGTTGTGTCTCCACTCTAATCGGTGGTTTGGTTTTGTTCGCAGGCGTTCTCTGGTTTTTCTCATGGCCTTGATTCCTCGATTAACACACACTAGTGTAATTATCATGACAACGCGGGCTATGATGGAGTGTGTGATGAAGTCAGTCTGTCTGGTCTGGGTGAAACACACACACACACACACACACACACACTGCAGTTAGAGGTGAAGGTTGTGAATAATATGACGTCATTAATCCCTCAGGTCAGTGAATCACATCAGACTCAGTAAAACCTCTAAAACACACAGTAATAAATATATAAATATCCTGTTTTTTTTTTTTAATTACGAGGAAAAAATCCAGCAACTGAGGTTTCCAGGAATTCACAGTAAAAGATGACAATATTTCAGGCATATTGGTGTCTGTATATTTTACAACTAA